>NC_092247.1:1989560-2059560 GCF_036320965.1 Panulirus ornatus | reverse complement strand
TTTCGTTTTCGTTATTGTCTGTTTTTTCTAAGCCTCTACCAAGGTGGCCCGTCATTACTTCCACTTGGTGTTGTCAGCCAGTGAGGAGCTGGACTACCAAGAAGGTGGTATGACGGACACACACACACACACACACACACACACACACACACATCCCGGTCCAGTTTGAAACAGAAGTAAAATATACTAAAGAGGTGACGGGAGTTCCCTGGTCGCCAGTCTTTTGAAACTACTTTGCTCTCGAGACGCTTCACGGGACGTCTCACATTAGAAGTTGCTTTGATATGCAAATTGCTTATTCTCTCAGGAGCTGCGGGTAGAATTCTTTTTATACCGTTTATTCTCCTTGCCTTAGAAATAATCTGTTGGCCAGGTTGACTATATGAAACTGTTCATTGGAAACCTTTGAATAACGAGAACGTATGCCTCCTCTATTGACACCTTTTTTTATAAGAGAATGCTCAATAGAAACTAAAGATATATTACACTTAATCGCCGTCCCCCGCGTTAGCAAGGTAGCGCAAGGAAACAGACGAAAGAATGGCCCAACCCACCCACATACCAATATATATACAAAAACGCCCACACATGCACATACATATATCTACAAACTTCAACGTATACATACATATACATACACAGACATATACATATATACACATGTACATATTCCAACTTGCTGCCTTCATCCATTCTCGTCACCTCCCCGCCACACATGACATAGCATCCTCCCCAACGAAGTAGTGCTTGGAAAACACAAAAAAGGCCACATTCGTTCACACTCAGTATCTGGCTGTCATGTGCAATGCACCGAAACAACAGCTCCCTTTCCACATCCAGGCCCCACAAGACTTTTCATAGTTTTCCCCGGACGCTTCACATGCCCTGGTTCAATCCATTGACGGTAGATTGACCCCGGTATACTACACTCTTCATGGTGTTAGGGAGGTGACTGCAAGAGTTTTGGAAAGAGGGGCAAGTATGCAGTTTGTTGTGGATGAGAGAGCTTGGGAAGTGAGTCGGTTGTTGTTCGCTGATGATACATCGCTGGTGGCTGATTCGGGTGAGAAACTGCAGAAGCTGGTGACTGAGTTTGGTAAAGTGTGTGAAAGAAGAAAGTTGAGAGTAAATGCGAATTAGAGCAAGGTTATTAGATACAGTAGGGTTGAGGGAGAAGTCAATTGGGAGGTAAGTTTGAATGGAGAAAAACTGGAGGAGGTGAAGTGTTTTAGATGTGTGGGAGTGGATTTGGCAGCGGATGGAACCATGGAACCAAATACAAAGACCGTCATCTGTATACCTAAACAAAATTGCATTAGAAGGTAAGATATCCTTTAGTAATTTTGCTTCAAAAAAATTCCATATAAAATCACTTAGTACAGGTGAAAGAGGGTTACTCATTACCATACCAAATTTTTGAGAATAATAATCTCCATTGAATTGAAATACTCAGTCTTTTATACGCAATTTCATCAGTTCAGTGAAAACAGACTTTGAAACAGGAATACACGTGATCCCTCCTTTGTTAGAGATCTTTTCCTGATGATCCTATTGTTACTGAACTAATGGTTCATTTCCATCATTGTACATATCAAAAGCATGTGAATAAAATTCTTCACACTCTCCTGAACATCCACAATATCTGGAGTAGAAAATTTTGATCGGTAAGATATCCAGACATTGTACCTGGAAGATTTCAACAAAAAGTCAGATTAAAAAGGTAATGAATATAGACGGATTGCAAGGCATTCTGAGTCAGAGACATAGAAGTGATACAGATTTCTGAAATAAAGAGGTAATGAATATAGACGGATTGCAAGGCACTCTGAGTCAGAGACATAGAAGTGATACAGACTTCTGAGCTAAAGAAGGTAATGAATATAGACGGATTGCAAGGCATTCTGACTCAGAGACATAGAAGTAATACAGACTTCTGAGCTAAAGAAGGTAGTGGCGCCTCGGAAAAAGCAACAGATACTCACTTCTTCACAAAAGCTGAGTCTACGGCTACAAATATGCAAATACTATGCAAATAACTAAAACGCCTCTTGATAGAAGTAGCACAGAAATGGAAAAACTAATGCATAAATATACTGCTTTTGATGAGAGATTTGGAATATTGCAGCAAGATATGAGATGAAATTGAATTATATTTGAAAATAGTTGTCCTTGAAATGTATTCAGAAAGCGAAGTTTGCTCAGCATGCAATTTGAGTGTTGATGCTGAAGTTATGTTCATTGCATTGATAGCACATAATATGTGAGTTTATGTGATCGAGAAACTAATTAGTACATAGATGTATCTAAAACTCTCTTAGGAGGCCTTAACCCTTTTGTGAGAACTGGGATTAGTTGGAGTTTCTCTATATATGTGTGGCGCTCTCATAAAATCGGATGCAGCTAAAGACGCAGATATATCAACTGACTGTTATGTTTCTCTCTTGTGTCTCCCATGATGATGTGATTATTACACGAAAGTGCACTTGGGAACTTATCGTGTTTAATTTTTCCCGTGGACTCATAGGAATATCTTGATCACGCGCAAGATTGTGATCCTTTCCAATATATATATATATATATATATATATATATATATATATATATATATATATATATATACAATACGCGCTGACAACCAGGATTCGAACCCAGGACCTTATGCGTGGTAGCCGGATCAGTAACCGCGATAAAGCAAACATGGAGGAAGTCTTCCTTTCTCCCGCCTAAATGACATATAGGGTTCCTCCCTCTCTCATGCATTAGGCGTCTTGGGGCGATGGTTCATGGTTTGCCTTCCCGCGCACGCTGGTCATGCATCGTCGTGTGCCGCACCAACAGAGCGTGTTATCAAATGGTGTGTGATATGGTGTGGCGCGAGGGCTTACGTTGGAAGGCGTCCCTCAGGCACGCGAACCAGACACACCAACGCTTGAAGACCCAGTCCTCGCTGCACTTCCTGGCTCCTACGCTTCATTCTACGCTACGTTGATTTCCGTGTCTCATAGCAGCACCGCGCTGCACGATATTCTTTATCATTATATAGAAGCATGATAACCTTGTTCCCTGTGGATAGTACGTAGGTAAACACACATCTTAAACAGAAATCAATCTACAGAGAGAAAGTAATGACTGGATGATGGATTTTTTGGTGGGAGGTTTTATGTGATCAAGGGTTCGCTAATTTGTATATATTCTGTATATACACGCAAGGCTACGTGCGTCTCCGTGTTTATGGACGTGAACGTGTTGGTGCAACAGTCTTTTGTATGTGTGTGTGTGTGTGTGTGTGTGTGTGTGTGTGTGCGCTCATTATTAAACAAACTGCCTTGTATAGAACTTTCTTACCACTTGGTAATGCAATTTTTCCAAACAACACAATGATCTTACTACTTGGTAATGCAATGATCTTAACTCCCATGAGTGTAAGAATAACAACGCAGGACAGAGAAAATACACAAAGGTATATGATATTATCTTGCAGACGATGTCGACGAATTCTTCTGTTATAGTTTTACAGAAAAGTGAATCTCGTTATAGACGAATACGAGCGCCTCTTTAGCCATGAAAACAGAGGAAAGGGGAATTTCACAATGATGCGACATTCAATCATTCTTTCATATGCAAATTATTATTCCCTATTTTCTTTTTTCTAAACTCTCTACGTTAAGTTGAAAAATCTTGTTTTTTTTATATTCTGGACTTTATTAGTGAACTTGAATCCCCTTATGTAAACCGTTATACAAAAATACCTCAAAATAGTATCAAAAATAAGATAAAGTTTGATAAGCTAATGGAAAGATGTTTTTTTCATCTCAGAAATAAAGTCTCCTGGACCAGTATGAACATATATTTCCAGCGATGATTTGCGCCGTGACATGTATTTCTACTTCATAAGAAATTAGTTGCCTCTCTGGGATGGCCACTTCCAAGGCCTCAGATTCATACGGTAGACAACCCTTTTAATACTCTTACATAAACTGTAATTCCAGGATGGGGAGAACCATTCCCTTTCCTAGATATTCCCTGGAATCGCAGCGATAGAATGGAAAGTGGGGAAACAGCAAGGCATTCGGATCCCCCAAGCGCCGTATAGGATCGCACATCCAGAGTAGAGGGTAGCGGAATCATTCCATACTTCGTCCGGTATTGCTTCTCAAGGAGGAGAGGTTCCCGCCTTTGGACCCTCCCAGTAGCAATGGGGGTCTTACAACGGAGTGGGTCGATGGCTTCCTCCTCCTCCTCCTCCCCCTTTCTATCCTTAACGTGAACCCCGGCTACGCAATCCTCCGGTGTGGAGGCGAGACATTTCCACCTGCCTTTCCATAATCCTCACCGACCTCGATGTTCCAGGGTCAATAAGAGAGGAAGGATCCGCCCCTCATACTTCTAGTAGTTTGTGTAGTCATAGGATGTGTGGGTCGCTGCCCTTCCATACATACATAGTCTTAAGATACTGGAGGCTTTCTGGTTTCGCATTCCGTGAAGGCTTTCTCCGCCTTCCTCTCTCTTACGTTCTCCAAGCCAGCAGACAGTCCCAGGATGGGGGGGAGGCAGAGAGCTCCCCTTCCATAACCACCCACCCTCAGCTCCGCAGTCTACCAATAAGCAAGTATTAATAATCTGCTTATACATTCCCTAACACCTTATCCTCCCTCACAACGACTCATTTCCAAGTCCTCATTTCTATTTTCCACCTTCTGACCTCACTCGGAACCTTCTTCATACATATTTACGATGCTGATAATAGGCTTCACTCCAAGATCTCTCAATTCGTGGATGATACTAAGCTTTGAAATAAACCAACGACAGAAACTGAAAGTCTGCAGCTTCAAACTGACATAGACAAACTGATAAACTGGGCTAATAGTTGGCAAATGAATTATGATATTAAGTGAAAAGATTTACATATCGGCAATCAAAACGAAAAATCGAGTCACAATATGAATTCTGTTGACCTACAAAAAGTCAAAGAGGAAAGAGATTTGGATGTAGCAATCTCTGGTGACCTAAAGCCAAACATGCAATGTACAGAAGCAGTAAAAAGGGTGAACAAAATTATTGGATTCATAGGAAAGGCTTTCGAGTATCAGTCTCGGGAAATTATTCATACTCCACATCTCACTGGTGTGTCCCCCATCTTGAATGATATATACAGCTTTGGTCATCCTTGTTGACAAAAGACACAGACAAAATGGAGAGGATATACAGAGGCGAGTTATCAAGTTAATACCCAGTGTGAGAAACAAAATCCTATGAAAACAGACTAACCGAATTAAATCTACTTAGCTTAAAAAACAGAAGGTTCAGAGGTGATCTAATACAGGTATTCAAAATCATTAAAAGCTTGGATAATCTCGATCGAACGAGCTACTTATATATACATTCATCTGACTTCACTCATAGTAATGGATATGAACTCGTTGGCAAGCATTTTACCTGGGATGAGGTGAAGCACTTTTTCTTCAACAGGGCTGTTAATATATTAGATGATTTGCCACTTAGAAATTAGCACATGGATGCGTTTAACCACAGACTCAACAAATATTTTGCTTCAAATCCATGGCCGAAATGATTTCCACTTTCTTAACTATACAATAAGTTTGCAGCTTTTCCTCTATACAAAACCCGTTGGTCTTCCTATTCTTACTACAATGATCAATAAGTTACTTTCTTTTCTACCACCACAATCCTAACATACACTTATCTTGACTGATGAATACCATATACAAATCCCTTTCTTTCTCCAAGTATGAAAATATACGTTAACCAAACCTCAGTCTTACACTCCAGCTGCCTATATAAAAGAACACCAAATTGGCAAACTATATTCAAACTGTAATGATGAGACTAACACTAGAAAGCCACCCACAAACTCCACTCCATCGAACATACATACACTCACCTCAGACTACACACCTGGACACTCAGAAGTTATAACATCTTCCTTGCACTCCGAACTTCACCCACCTCTACAAAATGATAACAACTCACCACATGACATGGGTTATGCCCAAGATGCAACTTCCATACGAGAGACATATAACAACGTCTTTCTCAAGCGTCCCACAATCATCCATCAGATACAAACATACATTGAGACCAAGAATTTCCACTTGTGGTCCTGCCAGACTACGTAGATGGGGTTGCCAAGTAAGAGACGTTAGGGGAAACAGTGCATCTAAGTAAGAATCATTGGTTTCTATTAGGTCACAGATATTCTTAGTTCTTTTCCAAGAATATCGCAAAGAAAGACATGATATTTTTTCATAATAAATTAAGCGAACGAAACAAAAATGGGTTTGAAAAGACCAGGAAATTGAAATACAAAAATGTTATTCAGAGATTAAGGAGTTAAATATGTCTTGTTTGTAACACAGCCCAAAAGCCTTGGCCTATTAGACCAATTAATTGCCTAATTTAATGAACGTTGTGGGAGGAAAATAATGAAGCTTTTTGTCGCCCTTTTTATGAAAGCAATTTTCCTGTACTTTCATTACAGTAATTTAGTGTGTAGCGTTCGTTATTACCGAGCTGGAGACGCAAGGATTTACTAGATTCTATTTGTTTTATTACATTTTTTTTTCCCCAGGAAAATTTTAAATGAGAAAGATGAAGAATATTATTTAGTTGTTTTATTACATTTTTTTCCCCAGGAAAATTATAAATGAGAAAGATGAAGAATATTCTTCAGTTGTTTTATTACATTTTTTCCCAGGAAAATTATAAATGAGAAAGATGAAGAATATTCTTTAGTTGTTTTATTACATTTTTTTCCCAGGAAAATTATAAATGAGAAAGATGAAGAATATTCTTTAGTTGTTTTATTACATTTTTTTCCCAGGAAAATTATAAATGAGAAAGATGAAGAATATTCTTTAGTTGTTTTATTACATTTTTTTCCTAGGAAAATTATAAATGAGAAAGATGAAGAATATTCTTTAGTTGTTTTATTACATTTTTTTCCCAGAAAAATTATAAATGAGAAAGATGAGGAATATTCTTTATTTTTCCTCATTACTTAAAATATCTGACGTATTAATGTCGACTTTACGTGCTAGTAATCATTTGTTTATGTGTTAGATATACGTATTTACTTTTTTGTATTTAGATAGAAGCTGAGTACAGTGGGATTTGAATTATTAATGAAGTAGTCTTTCTATATTATGAATATCCTTGTGTGGTACTCAAGTCAGATGTTCGTTTGAGACACCCAGCCTATATGTCACCATTCAGGGGCTTCTGTGCCACGCTGCCCCAAGTATATTGAACCTGTATATCACTAAAACTAGTTATGTGCTATATAAACCTCTGTCCGCGTTAAATATGGCGATATAAACCTTATAAGCAATTATTCTGTCAGTACTCTTGCTGCAAAATATCTCTGGGTTTCCAATTATTATCACTGTAATTTCTTTCCGAAAGTTTATATTCTTTCTGCAGAGGGACACATGTGCCTGGTGATCTGAAAGGATGGGATGGGAACAGATCACGATATAGAATGGTTGGTAAGTGTAGGATCTTGGATTCCATACTTCCAATACTGAATTAATTAGAGGTTTGTCTTACAGTAGGTGAGAATGTTGCGCGTATACAGATTTTGCGCTTGATCAAGATATTCCTATGAGTCCATGAGGAAAATGAAACACGATAAGTTCCCAAGTGCACTTTCGTGTACTAATCACATCATCAGGGGAGACACAAGGGAGAAAATAACAATCAGTTGATATACATCGAAGAAACGAAGCTAGAACGCCATTTGGTAAACATGCGATTGTCTAAGACCGTCATACTATAGGTCTTGCTGGAAAAATCTGCTTATACATTTTGATAAGTCCATACATATATGGCAATGAAGGGGACAAAGATGACAAACTTTTGATAAGAGAGCCATTACCTTTCAACAACAACTTAAATTCCCATTTCCATTGTTCCATTCGCTGCCAATTCCACTCCCAGATGATATCTGAAACATTTCACTTCCTCCAGTTATTCTCCATTCATTCAGGACTGCTGTTCCTGACTGGTGTTTACGACATAAAAAGATAAAAACATTGGCGGGTCATTAATGAGTTTACCGGCAAACGGAACTGCGAATCGATACTCTCGCTCCTGTCTGGTTAATGAGAGTCAATCAAGTGGAAATACACATTTAGCGTTTTATTCAATGAAACTGTTATCATGGTATTTATGCTAACAAGAAGCAGCTTAGCCCAGTTTTTTCTTGTCTCTTGTGTATATATATATATATATATATATATATATATATATATATATATATATATATATATATATATATATATATATATATATATATATATACAAAATCCATATGGTGCTTGATAAAGCGACACAAGGCTGGTTTGAGGTATAGGAGCAAAAATGTCGCCATGATTGTGTGATGATCGGTAATTGCTTTTTGTCACTAGTGCGCTACGTACAGTGGAGGCCGTGCTTGTCTCCATGATCAGTCTTGTCGTCTTAGCAGAAACGTATCTCCTCCGGCTCTGGTATTCCATCACTTCCTGGTACAACATGCCATATCTCATCCATATGATTTATTGATGTTTTGTGAACGGTTTGGGAATGTGTTTTCTCGTCATATCTTGTTTATTTTTTCTATCATTCCTATCAACTCAAATGCTTGACGTATGCTACACATAACTCTTACTTACTCCTCCTCTATTGATGATTTCGTCGGCATAACTAACAAACAAAGGCTACATTTGCACCTGAAAGCTAGAGCACCTTCATGTGTAAACTATATGCTTCATTGAAGAGAAACTTGACAGTTATTTATATCTTATAGAAAACTGGAGCTTCTCAAACAGTCATCTATATTCGGAGTTCCTCTCTTTAATCCTGAACGATATTCTTTTATTGGTCGTAACGTAAAGTCTTTCTTGGGATGTTGGCATTACTGCATTTTTCAACGGAGTCGATAACGGGTCTTGTGTACCTGCGCCTCAAGGGCTTTGTTTTTATTTGTTTTTCTTTTCATCGGTGACTTTCTACCCTTGATGATATATATCCCTCTCCTTCGTCATAGGTTAAATACCTGCCAGATGTTGTTGGAGTGGAGTTCGGGAATGGAGATGGAAGTCTTCATTCCCGTGTTTCCAAGTCAACATTAGCCACAGAAACTTGTGTCTCATTCAGTTTATCATCCAACTTCAGTGAAATGAGTAAAGTCATGAGATCCGTGAATTGTTCTCTGTAATTTATGTACGTTAGTGATTTCAAAACTAAAGATTGTCACAAACCAACAAACGAATGTGTGAAATTATGTTCCACTGCAGGTCTTAATTTCATCTAAGAATTCACTTTGTAGTTACCTCTTCAAACTAAGTAAAGAATCATCATAATTCATCAAAGTTAGAAGCAGCAGATCTATGGTCAGGAGGTATATATATATATACAGCCGTAAATATATATTAGAAAATCACTCTTCCTTCACACATGAATTAGTTCTTTAACACTTACAGAAGAGACGAGAGTAAAATCACGTCTAAATCTAAATACCAAACGTAAGGTAACAAGCGGATGAGTGATTCCATGACAGCACCAACCTCGAGCGAGACCTGGCTCACTTTACTCCAAGACTCCTCCTCCCACGTCGTATCTCCTGGACCAACGTACTGACCAGCAGGAGAGCGAACCCTCTGTGCACACATCCATCTGTGTTTCTTTCTAGGAGGAAAAAGAGGAAATGGAGCAGAGAGAACGGTGTGGATGGAAGGTCCAAGAAGGATAATGGTGTACGGAAGATGAAGATGACAGGACACAGGACTGTATTAGTGGAGAGAGAGATAGGTATAGCAGATTGTGTTTTAAGTTGTGGTTATACACACTTGAGACAGGGTATGGCATTATCTCCGAATTCAAGACGTAACATCTCATTTTAGAGTAACAAACTCACTTGGAAATAATTAGACTGCAATTATTCGTAGAGGAGACTTCCTGTTGTGAACAAACTAAAACAGTTATGATGTCAGGCCTTTTAATTGCTCGTTAGTGATACTAAACAACGCAGACAGAGAGAGACAGCACTGTACATTTACTATTTCTCGAGTTAGATGGATATTGAATTTTCATGACATTTATATAATTATGAATATCCTTTCATGATTATAACAACCTGGTATATTTCTACAACCACAACAACATTATTTTGTTTATCATCAGGTGGCTTGTCACACACTAGTTGTGGGATGGTTATGGGTTAGATGCTGTTTTTATACTTAAACATTCCTCAGAGATGTAGGATAGATACCGCCAAAAATGTCATTATTCACTTTAATTCTGCAGTGAAAACTGTACACTTTCACCAAACATTTTAATTCTAAAAAAGAACGTGTTGTTCTAAATTCTTTTACTGAAGCTCTGACCTGCATTTCTTCCGCATTCTACATGAACATGATATTCAAATACATATCATACCTATGTAGTGTTGATGATCATGTGCGCACTATGCAGCACTAAGCTTACATCCAACATTTTCATATTCCATTTACCAAGATATATACGTCCAGCCCTTCCATTTTCTCCAAAAGAAAAGGTTAGGTAATCATAGCAAACAACACTTGGAAAAGCACTTGTAAAACAATTACGTGAAAGTTTTTGAAAAAGGTTACAGCTCATCTTTTTTTTTTGTGAGTGTTGCTGAAGCAATGACCTCTGGAAGCATTTAAAAGGAGTTGATATAATTCCAGTTTATCTTCTTTTTAATTCAAATATTCTACTCATATATTACGCCTGACAGTTTTAAAATGTTGCCCTCAAAAAATTTTTTAATCTTTCATCTGCATATGAATCATCATTATCATTTTGATATTCTTCGTCATGTGGTACACTCATCAAAGTCCTTGAAGCTTTTTCAGAAAGAGTATTGGTAGCATCAGTACTGGCGGCTCTGCTGTCATCACGAAGTCTAGCATTAATTAACTTATGGTCAAAAGAGCATAGAAATAAGTCGTATGTTTCGAAAATCTCTTCACTGTTAACATCATCAAACTGATTTCAAATCTTATGTCTTTTTTTTAAGTTATATTTTAGGCTCATTTTTCAGATGATCAATTTAAGGCCTTTGGCCATTCATTGTAACTAAAAAATGAGCCTAAAATGAGCCTAAAAATTTCAGTGATGCTTTAACAAGTCCATGCGTCCTACGAGTAGTGTCCGTAAACCGTTTCCAGAAGGCTTCTTGGACGTAAGTCCTTCGTTCCTATCCACGAAGATAGTCTTCTAGACATGTGTTCAGCGCTGTGTGTGACAGATGGTGTAGGAGGGGAAGAAAGATGATCTTGCATGCCCATTGTTAAAGCACCTTTTCCAGTAACTCTTGACGTATGATCGGTAAGGTGAAGAGGAGGAGGAGGAGGAAGAGGAGACACGGAAAGGCGTAACGGCGTTGTTCTCTGCTCGGGCGAAGGGAGTCCAGGTGTCTTGAGTCAACGGGAACTGTACAGATGATAGATGGAGGACTGTACAGACGATAGATGGAGGACTGTACAGATGATAGATGGAGGACTGTACAGACGATAGATGGAGGACTGTACGGACGATAGATGGAGGACTGTACGGACGATAGATGGAGGACTGTACAGACGATAGATGGAGGACCGTCTGGAGGTGCTGGCCTGTTCTCTCCACCTTACGTTATCCTCCAAAGTGACGTTAAGAAGCTTGGGAGACCGAAAGTGCTGAGGCTTAGTGAGACAGTAGAGAATGGGACGCGGTTATAAGCAAGAATGCTGTGCGTAACTTAGGTGTGTGTGTGTGTGTGTGTGTGTGTGTGTGTGTGTGTGTGTGTGTGTGTGTGTACGTGTCGGTGCACTCGTTGTTAAATGTTCAGTTTGAGAGACCTGCCAATAAATAACTCATCCTTGTTTCAGTCTCTCTCTCTCTCTCTCTCTCTCTCTCTCTCTCTCTGTCTCTCTCTCTCTCTCTCTCTCTCTCTCTCTCTCTCTCTCTCTCTCTCTCTCTCTCTCTCTCTCTCCCCTGGCGTGGCGTTGTGTTCAGTACTCTTCTCCTCATCACTTTGTTATTTCATAAAGTTTAGGATGACCTTTCCACGGCCCGGATGAAGGCAGCGGTCGTACATAAACCAACGAAAGCTTTACCACAGTCTATTTACTTGAATTAAGAGAGCATGGCCACCACCTACCCACCCCCGAGCCTCCCTCTCTCTCCTACAATGTCCTTACAATGGATAAAACATTTAGTGGCTCACTAACCTCGAGATTAGAAAGATATCGAGACTTTTGGAGACTTTCCCCCCGTGTGGAACAGGCCCTGTCATTCGTTCCGAATGGACGAATCTTTTGTGACCCCAGACGGATAGCCACCATCCAGTCCTGCAGATCTTTAATGGTACAGTATATATAGTACAGAGAGAAAGAGTCGTGACGGGAAAGCGTATTTATTGTTATCGATAAGGCAAATCTGCGGTGAGAAGGTGTGTCGTATATTCTCCGATAGTTTGTAAAGAGTTTTGAAGAATATTGCACTCTTTTGTGATAAGATTTGACAGATGCTCATTTAAGTCAGAGAAATTTCTCACCTTTTTTGATGTACCGGGGAGACGTGGCTTATTTCTTGCGAAACAATGTATTTAATACCTTCTTTTCATTCTTGAAACAGTAACTTTCTTTCTGGAATGATGAACAGGTGAAAATTGTTTGGGAAAAAAACGGTACAAATCATTATGTTAACACTGTGAATGCATATATATCAAGCGAACCAGTAGCGAGACAACACTTCACCTTAAAGCTGCAGGGACGTGAAATCCCTTGATAATGGGACAAAAGACAAACACAATATGCTTCTAATGGGAATTCCATGCTCAAACTGGAAGTGGAAGGATGGAGTGAAAAAGATTTTTGAGTGATCGGGGCCTAAACATACTAGAGGGTCAGAGACGTGCAAGTAATAGAGTGAATTGAAACGATGTGGTATACCGGGGTCGACGTGCTGTCAATGGATTGAACCAGGGCATGTGAAGCGTCTGGGGTAAACCATGGAAAGGTTTGTGGGGCCTGGATGTGGATAGGGAACCGTGGTTTCGGTGCATTACACGTGACAGCAAGGGACTTAGTGTAAACGAAATGTGGCCTTTGTTGTCTTTTCCTAGCGAAACCTCGCGCACGCGCGGGGGAGGGGGTACCCTTTCATGTGTGGCTGGGTGGCGACGAGAATGGATTAGGGAAGCAAGTGTGAATATCTACATGTGTATATATGTATATGTCTGTGTATGTATATGTATGTATACGTTGAAATGTATAAGCATGTATATATGCGTATGTGGGTGGGTTGGGCCAGATATACATATATATAAATATCGACTCTAGAACAATTTTATCTCCCTCTTGAAACCGAGATTCACTGTTTCGTTCCACTGTTCTATGAAGCTTTGGAAAATCTTTGAATGGAAATGCACGCTCTCAGAGCCGGCACTCCGACAATGGCTTCGTATCAGATGCACGAGCTGCACACTCAGCTATATTCTAAGTAGGTAAAGGGAGGCAGTGAGTGCTTTGGGAGGTTTCCAGCGGTCCAGAAGACTAAGACCAGAGATGAAGATGATGGTCTTCACTTCCAGGGAACTGTAAAAATATTTGAAAGATATATCCCATTTCCACACTGTCGACCTGGCTATGCTGATTCCTTCGACACAGACTTGTCCTCACCCAATACTGACGCAAGTATGACACACCAGGAGGGGACCAGTGCCACCCACACACCCAGCGACATACGTTTCTACTCTACCGGATTAATCCTCAACTGACGGAAGGTAGATCCCGTGGGACTTGCACTAATGGATGAGCTTAGATCCGGTTGCACGGCTCCCTACCTAACTTAGTTAATGTCTCACCTCGGCGCTGCTAATTCAGATGTGTCAGATGGCATAAACGTACATCCATACGCGCCACCATTGTATGTACACACCCTCCATCCAATACAATATAGTAACATTAACCTCCACCACTCATATCTACTATGTATCGTGGAGACCTGGGATCACTCTCTTTATTTATCGGTGATAAGTTCAACTCTCTTGTCGTCACCAATATACTGGTCCATTCCATTTTCCATGATCCTTCTGATGACAATATTGACGCTAATGCACTGAAGTCTTCCTAAAACCTTTACATTTCTATGATGAATTTAACCGAGGAGTTCTTCTGTGGGCGACCTTTGATCACCTTCGCAGCTGCTGATGTGGTTTCTCTGTATCAATCTCTCCTGGGGAGGAGGAGGAGGAGGTTGTGTGTGTCGCAACACATACACTTGCCACAACCGGCTGAAGGTGAAGCGCAACACATCAGCTCCTGCCACAAGCACTTACCATAATCACAAGATTCGTGGAGTGTCTGGCTGGAGATTTGTGAATAAATGCTTTTAAATCTTCCAATATAAAGCAGGTACTGTATCAGAACGACGATTAAATATTTTGCCATTCTATTTACAAATGAATTAGTGAATAAATGTCACAAGCCAATTATCTGCATGGTTTCTTATGTTTTTGATTTGCATCGCATTCATCATGTAATGCTATGATATTTTTAGAATATCCACATTTGACTTACGAGGTGTTTGAAGATCCCTCAGTCTTAGATATGTTCATTGTGTATGACGTCAATGATCACTAAGCTTTTAACAACATACTAGTCCTTCATTCTCTTCTTAATAGACACCGTACGTGAGTGCTTAACGTCCTTTCTACAATGATCAGCGTTTTACGACAGCATCATATTGTGTGGCGTCATTTCTACGTAAGTGATAAATCCCTTGACATCTTGCCTGTAGATGATCCTTCAGCGGATCCCTTGGCTGTCCACAATACCAAAGTGATATAAACAGAATCGATTATATAAAGCATCTGCGACTCTTGATGGGATCACATCAACTGGCAGCTATCACACTACTTCAAGCTCAAGCTGTGATGAAGACCTTTACCTGTTTCATCGTCCAAGAAGATTAATGTCTTGAAGAATCTTAACATCCAGGGAGAAATGTCTCACTAATGTAGGTCACTGTTTGTAAATCGGATGGAGTAGCTGGTCTGCTGAACTCATTCAAATCCCAATGAATGGGAAGACGTGGAATTCCAACTTTTAAGAACACGCTCTAGCCATCTAATTGATTAGCTTCTTTCGGTGGATCCGTCCTCAGACTCTCCTGAATTTTTACCGTAGTTTTCTCCTAAACAACTTCCTAGTAATAGAGTCGTATATACCGTAGTTTTCTCCTAAACAAGTGAAAGAGTCGTATATAATCGAAACAAAGGTCAATCAATTTCACAAACAACTCTTTAAGAAATTAAAAGATTAGTTCTCTGTTTCTGCTCCCTGTGTGTGTGTACTCTGTCTGTATCCTCCCCCCCTGTGTGAGTGAGATCCATTTCGGCTGGTAATGTGGGCAGCTCGACCGCCATTAAAGGCGTTCTGGGTTTGCACAATTAACCATGACGTTTATCACGACCATAAAGTGAACAGAATGAAATTAGTGTATGTGTGTGTGTGTGTGTGTGTGTGTGTGTGGTACCCACCCACCCCCGCCTGTGCGAGGTTACAACAGGAGAGAAAAGTCACTTTTGGCGAAGTTGTATCACTGGGGAGAAAGTCTCATCAAAGAGTTTCTCATTCCAGTGGAGTTCGTCGTTTCCTCGCTGCTGAAAGAAGCGCAGCCTTGGGTTGTATGAGCGTCTGGAAGTGAGGTCCTGTTTCACATCAGGACCTTTCCTGGAAAGTGATCCTGGAAAGTGATCCTGGAAAGTGATCCTGGAAAGCGATCCTGGAAAGGGATCCTGGAAAGGGATCCTGGAAAGTGATCCTGGAAAGTGATCCTGGAAAGTGATCCTGGAAAGGGATCCTGGAAAGTGATCCTGGAAAGGGATCCTGGAAAGGGATCCTGGAAAGGGATCCTGGAAAGGGATCCTGGAAAGTGATCCTGGAAAGTGATCCTGGAAAGCGATCCTGGAAAGTGATCCTGGAAAGGGATCCTGGAAAGTGATCCTGGAAAGGGATCCTGGAAAGTGATCCTGGAAAGTGGTCCTGGAAAGTGATCCTGGAAAGGGATCCTGGAAAGCGATCCTGGAAAGCGATCCTGGAAAGCGATCCTGGAAAGTGATCCTGGAAAGCGATCCTGGAAAGTGGTCCTGGAAAGCGATCCTGGAAAGTGATCCTGGAAAGGGATCCTGGAAAGTGATCCTGGAAAGCGATCCTGGAAAGCGATCCTGGAAAGTGATCCTGGAAAGTGATCCTGGAAGAAATCTGAGATCAATGAAATATTCAACATCTCATTATTTTTCCATAACATTAGATTCTAAACAGAGCAATCATGTTTAGGGACAGAATAACTCGAATAATATGAATATCTAAAGGGATTACAAGTGGAATGACCTTCCGTAGGTCAAAGGCAGTTAAACAGTTCGACCACGCAGACCATTGACCTAGCTGGATTATGTCAGCGAAGAACTCTGAGGTTTGAGAGCCAGAATGATGATGATTGTCCATAGTACAACTGAGTGATTCTTTACCTTCCCGCATTACATAATAACCCACAACTCTCAGCTGCTATAGGACTGGTAATCACTGGAAATTACGTTGTATTTCTGATCTAATCACCTGCAGGAATCACGGCTCTTATTATCATGTGATAAACAGTTTAATGATTTTAGATGAGAAATGAGCGTGTCACATCGTCTGCCTCTCATGACATAGAATTTCAGGAGCCTTCAAACCCATGTATTTCAGGAGCCTTCAGACCCATGTATTTCATGGCACGTATGTAAAATGTTAGTTTACTGTGGACACGGTATTTGAGAAATAATGTGCCAGAAAGACGTAACGATTAATTTGTCAAATATATGAATCTAAAAAAAAGAAGATGTATGAAAACATTTGATTTCATATCAAACTGCGTTCAGAGAGGAGTCTGCTGTTAAAGGATGAATCGTCTGGTTCGTCAATACTCTGTAATATCACCTTGAGGGTAAGGGGGAAAAAAATAACTTACCTTTCATAAATCAGAGATGTATATTTTGAACTCGGGTTTCATACGTTTCAATAAAGTGTCATCAAAACCTCTTTTTTTTTGGGTCCTGTCTGGTCAATCAATAACATAAATGATGTTACAAAGTCTGTATGACAGACTAGATAGTATTCCCAGTAGGGCAGGTATTGATCGTCCAGAACACACACTGAGAGATCTGAAACACTCGTTCACGTTCTGTATGGCTATAGATTACAAATTGTTCTGCTTTGTTCTATCACACGTGACGTCAGGTTAATCATAATCTTCAGGTTGATACAGATACATTCATACTTCCGACGTGAACTGTCTCTCAGCTTGACATATTTTTCTTTTTAGATTCCTCTCTCTCTCTCTCTCTCTCTCTCTCTCTCTCTCTCTCTCTCTCTCTCTCTCTCTCTCTCTCTCTCTCTCTCTCTCTCTCTCTCTCTCTCTCTCTCTCTCTCTCTTTTTCTTTTTACCTACATAGAGACAACTCATTATAATCCCACGTGTGCTGGGAATCTGGGTCCTCCTCCTTCATCAACCTTGCAAGGCCTTAGATGTGTAACTCCTTGACCAGAATCGTCGGTTCCTCGAGCATAAATATGGCTGATGCTCTTCATACAATGAGTATTGGATCCTACATTGGTAGACGGTCTACAGGGTATTATCTCAGTCAGCTTACACGGTGTATCAGGCAGTGAAAAGCTGACTTCAGGGATTATATTTTAAAAACGGAAAAAGGAGGGAGTAAAACCCCTTTCCAGTAACTCTATGTATACACGCTACGTGAATTTTCCTGGTAGAGGCAACATCAGAAATCTACAAAAAAAAAGAGAAAAATCTGCGTCACAAAACTTGGATATGAAATACAAAACGCAAACTAAATGGTTATTAGAAAACTAAATGTTTATTAGAAACACACTCGGAAAAAAAACCATAGTACATAACACATGAATATTAAGAGAAAACAATAACAGAAATGCAAATCAACTCTATCATGATGGCTTCTATAAGTTCATGACCAACCGAGCAAAGAGAAGTTATTTCTAGACATTTTGAATATATGAATATAATGAGAGACACTGAAGATCAGAGGGGACCGTGAACTGTATCACAACTTGATACACTGTGCGAGTCAAAGAGAGTCAGGCAGAGCCAGGCCAGGAAAGAACTAAGGTGGAACACATTTTTGTATGAGAGAGAGAGACCTTATATTTCCAGGTAGGAAGCAAGCGAGGAGGGAAAAAAAAAACAAAAGGAAAATAATGCAGCACGGTAGAGCAGATTTTATGAAGCTCAGGGTGAGACAGGACGAGGTGGCAAGGAGCCATTACTTTAATGAAGGTATGCGCTGGAAAAGAAGTGAGCTGAGAAACTGCAGGGTGGGAGCTAATATAACCTGAAATGGTGAGGAGGCAAGAAAATGAGAGAGAAATGATTCATTTCTAGAAAGACATTTTGAATAAATTACTGTCGTGGAAATGAAAGGGGGAAAAAAGGGCTGGAGACAATGGTTGAGGTGAGCGAGCAGAAGCATGGACAGTGATCATGTGATCCCTGAAAAAATCTAGTTTAATATTGTCGTCATTACGAAGATGAAACGTTTGAATGCCGATGAAACGTTTGCAGATGGTTTTATTGCGAATTTTATTGCTTCCATCTTAATGAACCTGCGGATATTAAAGTAACAAATGACCCATCACCAGAGATTAGTTTTGAACTGTCGTACATCAGAATCATTTATGAATGATTGTGATAACCAGAAAAAGACCAGTCACAATTCATCGTTACTTACGTCTCCAAGTCTTTTCATCACGTGCAGATGTTTCGATCCTGTGTGTACATAATTTTTACTTACGTATGAATTAGTTATATCATTCTGTCTGAAGCAGCAGATGGCTCCCATGTATCACAGAAGTGTCATTACCCTCAATGATCAATGGATAGGCAATCATGTAGTTTTAGGAAACGACACATAACAATCGTCCATTGACCCATGTATGAAGGACTTGTCTATTAAAATATTGGGAACGATCCTTTAGAAACAATTACCAGTTAAGACGAATGAAGTGAAAAAAAGATGAAAATTGTATAAAGGAGAAAGATAACAGAAATGTTCTAGCTTTTCGTTCATAAAGTCACGATTAATTAAAATAAGAAGAAAGTAGCAGAAAAAGAGAGCAAGAATATCTTGAACAAAGAAAAAAATTCTTTTCATGAATTTGGTCTTTCAATGTGACTCCAGCTCATATAAACTATATATAAACTATCATATAAACCATGATTCTTCATGGGCTGTAATTCAGCGTGTTAAAACGATATTCTTTTAGTAGCTATACGAACGTATTTGCTTTTCCTTGATAAAGAGAAATTCACGAATAAAAGTAGAGGCTTGAGAGGTAAGATGTTCCGTTCGTAAAGAGAAACAAAAATTGCAGGTACGTTGTTTTGTGTACAGTGAACTCACATTATAGGCAGACCTTCAACAGATAAAAAGATTTCATATATCGCAGTACCAAAGATATAAAGATATGCGTAATAAGAGTCTATAAAATATCACTTATACACGTTGTCTTTGCAATTCACATTCTAATGTTATTACAATAACTATATATGATGGGGACACACGCCTAATGTGGATAATTTCCATAGCCAAACATCTTAAGTTTAGCACTGAAACAACCAAGAAAAAAAAAGAATTGTATATGTATGACAAGAAAAATCCAGTGCTTTGAATTATTCACAAACGTAAGGGAAACAAAACGTTTAATTTTAAGTGTTAGGGTGAATTTTGGGATCTCGAGAGACTCCTTGGGAATACTTTATACTTAACATGTGTAATGTATTCTTCCTGAAAGTATACTGTCACTGAATACACAGCTTCCTGCAATATTTATTTATGCTAATACCAACGCATTTTACCATGGTGAACAGCACTCTTGTTTTGTTATATGGAACCATAAGCATTTTCTCTCGGCATGTGTACGTCTCAGTGATATGTAAATGAAACTCACACACGAGACAATCTCTACTGTACAAGAATTTATACATACACACTTAAATGTGTGGATTTATAAGGCATTACTAAGTACATAGGTAATCCCCTGCGAAGCCTATGTTACATGAACGGTCAAAAGATTCACAGCCGGATTTAGATCTGTGATGATGAATCAGAGATGCTCTAGAAGAACGGATACGTAGAGGTGAGTTACGTTGTTCATAACGCCAGCATAAGATGTTGATTAGACAGTCCTAAAAGAACTACAAAACATACAACGTTGTATGTTTTGGACAATCACATGTTTACCAAATGGCGTCCTAGCTTCGTCTCTTCGATGTATATCAACTGACTGTTATATTTCTCTCTTGTGTCTCCCCTGATGATGTGATTATTACACGAAAGTGCACTTGGGAACTTTCCGTGTTTCATTTTCCCCGTGGACTCATAGGAATATCTTGATCACGCGCAAAATTGTGATCCTTTCCAATATATATATATATATATATATATATATATATATATATATATATATATATATATATATATATATATATATATATATATATATATATATATATATACTCGTATATAGCTGAAATAGAAATCCCAGGCCCAAAGATAGATTACACGTGAGGGGAGGAGATGTTTTACTACATATTGAAGCCTAAGTGTAGTTGGCAGTGAGGGAAACCAAGATTATCTTATATCCAGAAAGTATCACAATAGGTTGGAGTGGTGGGGTAGCCTCTGAAACAAGATGGGGTTCCTATGATACCTTGCATAATGAAATAAATATACTAATGAATGACAGAGTGTTGTCTCTGAGTAAAATTCAGTACTCCATCCTCCACACAGTAGTTAAGATTCGGTCATGAGGTAGAAAGACTGATTTGGTTTGCTCAAAATTTCTCAACTCGTCAAAACAGATCTCTGAATCATAGGTAATAATAATACCTTACCTCGGGTATTGACAATGATAAAACTTCAATAGCATCATGTGAAGTCACTGAGGAACTGGTAACTAGTGATCATTATATTCTTAGACTAGATATGCTAGGTCAAGTGGGAGAAAATAGTAAGAAAATCCCAAGTTACATGAAAGATGATACTGACAAGATGCTCTGTAATGTTAGACACAGAAATTAGATAAGTTCATATAAATGGCAGTAGCACAGATGAAACTACCTGGTTAAAATTCAATATTGTATTTTGAGAAGCAAAAAATAGCAAACATGTCAATACAGACGATATGATATACCATAAGTCACACTGGTTGAGCAAAGAATAAGAAGTATTTGTCTAACTAAGAAATACGAAAGAAAGAAAGAAAGAGTAATTCAAAAACTTCGTAAGAACGCCATAATTATGGTAATCTTAGAGAACATTGATAAATAAAGATTGATGAGAAAAATCATAAAACAGGAAAGGCATAAAAAAAACTTTGAAAATAGCTTATAAGATTTCCAGAACACGTAGGAGGCAAAAACTAGCAGGGGGCACAATAAGACCATTAATAGAGGAAAATGTGGCCATTAGTTACAACTACTTCAGTACTGAAGGTGTTTATTTCGCTGTATAAAGCGGAAGAAATAACAAATGTCTTGGGAGTCGCTTAAGTTTACTTAAGGCGCAAAAGAAAATGGAACATTGTTGAAAGGATTTTAGAAGCACGAGATCCTTCATTCAAAAAATATTTTAAATATGAATGTTATCGTCATTACAAGATGTTAAATATGAATGTTAACGTCGCTTAACTTGGCCAGATGAGTTGCTGCTGCATTGTCATTCATAGTGTGGGTGTTAATGTCTCATTCCAGAGACTGCAGGCTCGTCACACCAGGTTCTTATGTCTTTGTCTAGAAACCTCAGGTTCTGGATGAAGCAAGTCGTGAAAGTAACGTTTTCAGTGTTCAAACTATTCATTAAGAGAGAGGAAGGTGCTTGAGGCCAGAAAGCTAGGAAAAAGGATACTCCTATACCTAAGAAAGGGCCTAAGATATATGCACTAAACTATCAGTTAGTTAACTTCATGTCAGCACAAGAGGTAGTTGGTTAACTGGTTATTTGGATTTCAGGTAGCTGGTTAACTGGTTATTTGGATTTCAGGTAGCTGGTTAACTGGTTATTTGGACTTCAGGTAGTTGGTTAACTGGTTATTTGGACTTCAGGCAGTTGGTTAACTGGTTATTTGGACTTCAGTCATATCGACTATCAGTGTTATTAATGTCGCCAAGTTCATGTTATAAATAACAATAGAAAGAACTGAACACCTTCTTCACGCGTTCAAGATACTGTCCTTGTAAAATCCACACTTTACTGCAGAGAAGAAAAAATCATGGAAATAGGGAGGTTGGCAATAAGAAAAATTATAGAAATAACTGAGTGAAAAATTTACAAATTTCTTGGAACTTATGAAACTGGTTACAGACAGTGAACAAGGGTTTCGTGACAACACATCCCACTCTATCAAATGACTGAACACTACAAAATTTACATCGTTACAGATGGTATTCATGTAGATCAACTGATATCATTTAGTAACACATTCATAAAGCCTTTTTATAATAGTTTCATACATGAGAGATTGTCGTAATCTATAAAGTCATGGTACTCAAACTTAAAAATACAATTTGACAAGAAAGCAAAGCAGCGTATGGGAAGATATCTAAATTCTTAAGAGTATCTAGTCGCTTACCACAAGACTAAATCCTTCGCTCATTCTGTTTAAGATGTACATCATAATGTATATAAAGGATGTGAAATTTCACTCAACTTCTAATCTTCTAATTTGCTGACGATACACAATTAGGAAGTAGGATAATACAAAGGTGTTTATAGTGACTTGGAGAATACGTTAATGCTTTCCTAGATCTGGCAAAGTCCGATTTAGACTTTAAGAAACAAAATATATAAAGCAGATGCAAAAATACCAGGAGAACCGCTGGCAAAGATACGAGAAGAGAAAGACAGCAATAACAAAGAAAATGAACATGATTAAAAGAGCTCAAAATAATTTTTTTCTTTTCTTTTTTTTTGACATAAGGAAAAAGGTTCCGTGTTGGCCTAAGATATTCAGAAATTTACATATCATCAACATACATAGTTATGATCCTCGACGAAGAGAGGGCTTGACACTGATGTAGAGAAACATATCTTTACGAATTAAGATACTGATGACTGGGATCAGCTTGCCTCCTGTTGATATAATAGCAAAACTTATTCGTGAGGAACTTTTTATTATTTATTATTTTTTCTTATCATTTTTTTTATTTTCATTTTATTTACTTTATCATTTTATTTATTTTTTTCATTATTTATTATTTTATTATTTCTGATTAGTTTATATCATTAGGTTGGTAGAAACGGATTAAGATCCCCCCTCACAAACCAGCAGATCTATCTCTCTCTCTCTACATCGTTCTCTCTCTCTCTCTCTCTCTCTCTCTCTCTCTCTCTCTCTCTCTCTCTCTCTCTCTCTCTCTCTCTTGATGTATGCAAATGCATTCCGAAACATTGAAAGAAAAAAAAATGATGTGTGCACTTTAACAGCATTTGTATAGTCGTCGGAAACCATTATAGTAACTGGTGTTGTGTTTCTGAACTAGTAACGAGTTGGCTTTGATATGAAGCAATTGAAACCCTTCACAACAAGTTATAGTAAACTGACCGGATCTAAGAAATCCCATAATGATTCGACCATCTACATCATATATTTGGATATGTCTTTCTTATTAACTACATGAGACAAACAGACATATTAAGGAGGGAAAATAGGAACACTCGGTCAAGATGAAAACACACAGAGGAATCGAGTATCACAATGGACCAGCTGCATGTGACACGGAGTCTTCATTGAGTACAGATGACCAAAATTACAATGCCTTCCTCCTCTCACCCTAATGACACGCTGTACTCACACATACACACACGTGAATCGCATTCTCTCTCACGTCAAACTGTAATTAAAAAAAAACCTCCAGTAATTAATGGCCAATATTGACGACCCTTTACAAGTTGCTGGAGAATGAGAAAACGCAATTATTGAATTTTCAGACGAATGCTGGAAACTAATGTGCTCTCATGCTCTCTCTCTCTCTTTCTCTCTTTCTCTGGGTATATATATATATATATATATATATATATATATATATATATATATATATATATATATATATATATATATATATATATATATATATATATATATATATATATATATATATATATATATATATATATATATATATATATATATATATATATATATATATATATATATATATATATACACATATATATATATATATATATGTATATATATATATATATATATTTGTTGCGTTATTTCTGCTATACTCACTGTGCCTTTGAGATCCAAGATGCTTTCCTCCTAGCTTGAAAGCATCTGATCCATTGTTTAGAAGCTTAAGACCCTGACTTTGGTAGTTATGTTAGATAATTCATAGAAATCCTTTCCTCTGTTCCTTTCCGGATAACATAAGTGTTCCTCACCATCTCTGGCTTGATGTAGCTCTCTATAAGGATTTTTAGAAAAAAAGATGGATGCTCTTCTTTTCGTCTCTCTAGCGTAGACATGTGTGAGCTAATTCTACATCCGATTGCGTCCGCGAATAGTCATTGATATGTTAATGATCGCAGTGGAAATGGGAAGAAATTCCCGAAATTAAACCACTGAAGAAGGAGGCAGCTTCTACTGAATAGTGAGCTTTGTGTGTCATGGAAAAATACAATTTTCTTTTATAGAAATACAGTAAAAGTTGTCGAAATGCTTTACGAGCTCATTAAGGAAAACGGAGGATGGAGGATTTCTCAAAAAGTCGATTTGATAATTCGATCCGACGACCAAATTATTGTGAAAGAAGCAGATACACCAGCTTTAAGTATCATTTCCCGCATGTGATGAAGACATACTAGCCACACCACACCTCCCTGTCTTTTACGTCCCATGTGATGGTGTTCCTTCTTACGAATTCCTACCGACCCCATCACTGTGGTTACAGACATCCTAGAACGGTGATCCATCCCCTCCCGCAGGGTCTAACCACTGTGAACTCTGATATCACAATCCTGTGACTCTGGCTGCTGAATTTCCAATCTGTAGGTGCTAATTGTCCCGATCCAGAGACTCCACGATCGTACACGCTAAGTTCGTACGTCTTATTCTGGAGTCTACTGCTTCTGGAACTCCATCACTGGAGACTCCAGGTTCTGAAAAAGTACTTCCGTCGCATTCTAGGATCGCCTGGGTTCGATAACTGTAAAGAAAGACATCTCACTTACGTTACACACAAATGCGAAGGGATTCCAAAAGCTACAGACCATTGTGCTGTGATCGACAGTGACACTAGACTTTGATCGACAGCAACGATGTATCATGACTGACAGCGACACTAAAGTGTGATCGATAGCTACACGTACTTCGCGGGGATGTGAGCTGACACGTTGAGAAAATGAACCCTTTTTTTCTTACCCAACTAATCACGTCTGGTCAAATAGCTTTATTTTTTCTAAATACCATAAAAGTTTACATGAATATGAAGCATAACATTGTGAACATAAGAGAGAATTTTGAGTGCCAGAGGTGTTTTACCTTAAAGTGTTTTACCTTAAAGTGTTTTACCTTAAGGTGTTTTACCTTAGATCACATTTGATATGAAGAATTAAACAGAATGTTGTTGTGGTTCACGCATCGCTATAATAGAGCGTCGCCGGAACAACAAGAATATGATGATAAAGTGGCAGATGTAGGGTGTTTTGGTCGAGGTAGTGTGCGAAGTGAGAGGGCCAGGGGGAATGATTTGGTAAACAGAGAAGAGGTAGTGAAAGCTGGCAAGGCGGAGGGTTTGGATGGTATTACAGGGGAATTTATCAAAAAAGGGGTTGACTGTGTTGTTGACTGGTTGATGAGGATATTCACTGTATGTATCGCTCATAGTGAAGTGCTTGAGGATTGGTGGAATGCATGCATAGTGCCATTGTACAAAGGCAAAGGGGATAAAGGTGAATGTTCAAATTACAGAGGTATAAGTTTGCTGAGTATTCCTGGGAAATCATATGGGAGGGTATTAACTGAGATGTTAAAAGCATGTACAGAGCATCAGATTGGGGAAGAGCAGTGTGGGTTCAGAAGTGGATCAGGTGTTTGCTTTGAAAAATATATGTGAGAAATACTTAGAAAAACAAATGGATTTGTATGTATCATTTAAGGATCTGGAGAAGGCATATGATAGAGCTGATAGAGATGCTCTGTGGAAGGTATTAAGAGTATATGGTGCGGGACGTAAGTTGCCAGAGGTAGTGAAAAGTTTTTATCGAGGCTGTAAGGCATGTGTACGAGTAGGAACAGAGGAAAGTGATTGGTTCATAATGAATGTCGGTTTTCGGCAACGGTGTGTGATGTCTCCATGATTGTTTAATTTGTTTATGGATGGGGTTGTTAGGGTGGTGAATGCAAGAGCTTTAGAGAGAGGGGCAAGTATACAGTCTGTTGTGGATATATATATATATATATATATATATATATATATATATATATATATATATATATATATATATATATATATATATATATATATATATATATATATATATATATATATATATATATATATATATATATATATATATATATATATATATATATATATATATATATATATATATATATATATATATATATATATATATGTATATATATATATATATATATATATATATATATATATATATATATATATATATATATATATATATATATATATATATATATTAAACACGTGACCAGGGGAGACACAAGGAAGAATTACAGGTCAGATGATATAGAACGAAGAGATGCAGCTCCACATGTACCACATGATCGAACATGGAAGCTGAGTGAAGGTGGCGCCAAGCCACCAGGTGTAACCTTCTTCACTGTCGACGAGAATTTCTTATTACCTACGACTCTCAATAATTCAGATTCTCTGAGCAGACGTCCTGTACAAGCTGGGAATCTCTTCTAAGCGATGCCGGCAACCGCGGTCAAAGCAATGTTATTTACGATGTTTTCTGGACACTGTACACTAAAGTATATGAACAAGAAAGACTATATTTTCATCAATATATCTATACCCCGTTAGGTGTGATCCTCTTAACGTAGGAAAAGTGTTCATATCTTGTGTATATTTATCGTGTTCTGATTGCAATATATTAAAACTACACCTGCATTGATAAATCAAGTATGAAAGTTCCCCAACTTTACGTTTGAACGCAGTAGCAATATATGAATATTACAAAAGCATAATCTAAGGCAGATCACTCTTTCATAACTCACGATTGTTTTGTTTAAACTTTAACAAGGCATTTAGAAAATGATTTTACAAACGCTATCGCACTATTCTGGGAGCCACAGACTCCACAATGCTGGAGCCCCAGTCTGGAAACCTCAGAGTCTAGTGTCCTGGACGCTGATATCACCGTTCTGAAGTCACTGTTCTATATCACAGCACATACTACTGACCTCCCACTCCCGTTGCTCCAGGCTGTAACCACGTCGGCTTCAATTTCACAGTCGTGTGGCTCTGGTTGTTGACGATCCACCCTTGAAGAGCAGAACGGGAGCAAGATAGGCGCTACTGTCTCACGTCATACACACCTTCACACACCTTCTTCATCCATGCTTGGTTGGTCCTTACGTATGTCTCAATCTTGAAATTTCGGGCTGTAACACCGTAGGTTTTGAGTTCTTTTGCTTGAAGCCCAATCCTCCTCCTATGTAAGTGTTCACGGCACATTCCAGAGTCCTCAGGTTTGTGAACTATAGGGAATGACATCCCAGTTAGGTAGTACCAGGTTCTAATGTGCTGGAACTGTCGTCTTATTCCATGTACCTCGGGTTATAGCATCATAGATGTTGACTTCCAGGCAAGAACGTCCGAGGTTGTAGTGACTGGTTTGAACATCCCATTTTAAGGGACTCCAGCAGGTTTTAGCCTAAGAGCCCCTAGCTCCCCATTCCGGAGGCCCTAAATTTAGGTGACAGGCCCATTCTAGATACCCTCCAGGACCAGTCATTTCTGGTAATGACGACTCATTATATGGATGCCGCGTTCTGTGTAGCATTATAGATGCTGACTTCCATATCAGAGAAGCTGGTTAATCCCCATGAAATGTTGACGCTCCATTGATACGATTACGTTGAACTACCTTAAAGTCTCTGGATTTTCATACGTTTAGCCATATTGTAAATATCCATATAATACAGTTTTCTTTCACGTTTTGCGTCGGTCAATGCAAACATTATGAGAACGAGGTTTAAGCTTTGGGAAGTCACGACAAACAACTTCTAATCAGGACATAAATGGAAATGAATCAGGAAGAAAAATTGAGCAATGATACATCGACCTTTGGCACTGGATATGCACGGTGAAGATATCTAGGTCAATCAAACCAACTCTCGGAAGCAATCTGAAGTAACAATGATATAAGCCTTCCCTTAACATACTCGTCAAGGAGAAGAACTGTTCATGGACAACTTTACTTGATCTCTCAGCAAGCGACGTCTGTGCTGAGAGGTTTATAGGTCATTCATGCCACCTGTTTAGGCAAACTACTGTGATGTAAGTGAATCTTACCATCAACATAATACCCACGTATGAACAACATTACTTATAGGGTGATTGGTTTTCACTCAGATGGTATCCAAGGATCAAGTCATGAGACAGATTCCTCAGCGTTGTATCTAGTGACATTACGTCGTAAAACGGTACACGTGAAGCAGAATCTTCAAATTCTACTCAAAATCAAGAATATAAATACAAGTCTTTACTCAGGTTCCCGTGTAGTGAATCTCTGAAGCACAGGAAGATCAAAGCATCTTACTATTCCAGACTTACACTGTCAACTAAAGTATAGCTTGAAAATGATTTTTTTTTGGCAATTTTATGGAAGCAGATCATCACGAGAGACAACATTCAAAGTTCTATTGTCACTTCTGACACGTACCAACCTCACGGCTTCCTTATAACTCGTTCTTATAAACTATAGAAAGCTGCGATTCATGGCACAATTTACTGAGTCTCCGGTACTTTGAAAGGATCTTATTTATAATTGTTTTGCCAACTGCAACACTCTTAACCTTAAAACATTCTTCAGGTATGGAGGTTCGAAAGTGAAGAAAAGGTTTCCATACACTCGATGTTATCTTTGAAGTTCTTCCTCCTCTAGTACCTCAACTTTCCTGGTCCAGTGCATCATCCTCACCCTTCATTGTATGACTCACTGTTGTTCGAATTCCAGTCTCATCTGCCTTAACGATCTACGTCATGAATTGATTTACGATATTTGCCAAGCTTAGTCGGTGGCATCTGACACACCACTTCCCTAACACTTGCCGAACCACTTTCTACATAACTCACTTGCTGAACCGCTTTCTACATAACTCACACAACACTCCCCCAACATTTGCTGAACCACTTTCTATATAACTCACACAACACTTCCCCAATACTTTTCACAACACCGCCCTCACATCAACCACAACACTGCCTACCCTCATCTGTTACAACAGCTACTCCACATCTCACGTAACACTCACCCAACGTATGCTACAACACATCCCTCACACCTAACACAACACCTCCCCCCACACTGCTTCAACACTTCCTCCACGTACCACACAACTCTACCGCCACAATAACACTTTCCCCACATCTGACTCAACACTTCCTCATGCAACATCCCTTCCAATATGCAACACTTTCAACTGAAAAAGCACCGTAAATCCTATACTTCTTCAAGGGTTATTGCTTCTTGCTAGCAGTATTTACCAAACAAGTGCTGCCTGCAGGCAGAAATACATACGGCATTTTCCACATATCTGATATGTACGTACGTTATGGATTGTGGCGATTCTGGCACAGTGATCCCGATATGTCAATAGCAATTAAATCTAACAACATACACATGGTTTATAGTGCCGTATGGATGATATAGGCGCAGCTGTTTGCTCTGTGAAAGCTTTTCCATTTGTCCTTCAATGGTTTCACGTTCATTTTTTATCTCTTTTTTTATCTACATATTTCTGAATATTCTCTACTCTGTCTTTTTTTGAATTACTTTTGAAACTTTTTCCATCCATCGTTTTTGTTGTGATTTTTTTTTTTTCAGCGTTCTATCACTGCATCATTTGAAGCAGAACCTTTTTGTTTTGAAGTGCTGAGCTGGTTGTATATCATACTGTGGTGCTGAAAGGTAATATGAATTGTGAGGTAAAATATATGAAAAATGCTCCTACACTTGTGCTTGTAGAACACTGACTTTTTTATGCCATTTTTTCAGTAATGTATAATTTGTTTACAATTTCAGCATACCAGCAGGTCATCAGTCGTCTATGTGTAGTGGTAAATGTAGCGTTTAGTTTTACAATAATCTTGTGGTCGCCTTTGATCTACAGGTTTTGTGTGTATAGATAAACCCTTGAGGAAAAGCTGTCGGCAGCTACTGATAACTGTTCTAACACACAGGGTAGATGTCCTCCAGGACCTCGTCGACTCCAGCTGGCGGAGTGAATCAGGAAGTGAACCATTAGCGTCGTACAGCATCGCTGTGGGTGGGTGTTAAGACAAAGTAATCCTTCTATTCTCACCAGGGAAACCTCATCCTTCCATATAGTGTGACGAGGTGCGAAACCCCAAACACGTTTACCTTTGATGACAATAATTACAAAAAAATCAGTTTCAAGCCTTGGCTGATGGTGTGGACGACAACGGATAAGTAAGGTTCATCAGTGGCTCAATGACCCCGAGGTCAGCTGGAGGAATTCTTCGCCAGAAACCCTTCACGACGTAAACATCATTGTTTTCCAAGCACCAGGGAAGATGATGCTGCCAACGCTGTAGACGAAGTCTGTGGTATTATCGTTGTACTGAAGGAGAGATCGAAGGAGGTGCTAGAGAAACATCGCCGTTGTATTCAACGTTTTCAAAATAAAACTGACGATATTATGATTTCAGGAGTTTTTCCCTGGATTGACGCCGGGAGAACCTGCTTTAGTAAGACCCTCAGTCGATATATTAGAAGAGGGAACCATTGTTTTCAGGAAGGAGTTGATTTAATAGATCTAAGGTAGTCTACATGCAGTGTGATAAGCTTATGAATGACAGACTACACCTAAATGAAGTGGGAGATGCGCGTTTCGGTAGGTTCCTTAGTGAGTCTACACTTGCGTTGTGGTCAAAGAACGCAGCCCGTGTGGAGCGACCCGTGACACATCGTAAACACATCTCCACATAGGTCTCAGGTTCGTCGAAAAATAGTTCGGAGTAAACGACATAAAGTCTCATAGTTTGTGGAACCTTAGAGACAACAGCTTTATAAAAGAAGTTATTATATGATCGTCATTTCCAAGTCTTATGTTAGATAGCAACAATAGACATAACCTCGCCGAATGCTCAGTTCCAAGATACACTTTGCCTCATAGGGATAAGGAGAAGAATGTAGGCGGTGGTGTCTTGCTCTTTGCTAAAACTTATTTCTATCACGTATTAAGAGTTGTTGTAGCCGTTGAGAATGTCGACTTGCTTTTTGTAGAAGTTAAAGATCAACTACGTAAGAAATTATCACTAGGACGAGTTTAGAGGTCCCCCACACAGACGCTAGAGGTGTGTATGATCCGTAGCAGAAATTTGTAATGAACAAGATTCCATCATAGTGGAAGATCTTAACATACTGGTATGTAAAGGGACAGAATCCCTTTTTTAGTCCAATTAGTCGAGAAACCTACTTGCGACGAGAATATATGAGATTTAGTTCTTCCTACAAATGAGGATCTCGCTGATAATGTTGAAGATGAAGGAAAGGTTGGTACGAATGATCACCCTCACCTGTTCAACGCTTGAAACATTGGTGGAATTTCTAATCGAGATATGAACACCTTTCTGTGTGCGTTACCTTAACCTAACCTTATCGTATTGATATCCTTAATCACTTATGTCTTGTTGCATTGTATGTGAATGGTAATAATATCTCGCAAGGAGTTTGATGTCCGTGTTCAAATCATTCTTAATATCGTTATATGGACAATTATTTCTTTAATTAAACTTTGTCGAAATGATTAGTGACACTGACAATTTTAATCATACAGAGTGACAGCCGGGTCTGTAATCAAGATCATAATTAAACTGTAATCATCGGGCCTATAATCAAGGTTATACACGTAAATAATTACGAATGCCTTCACCCTCGTTGTTCAGGGTCGGTGTAAGTGATCCATGTTGTGGCGAGTCCTTCGACCAGTAGGTAGTACAGAGTCAGTCACTAAATGAACCATGCACTTTAGGATTACTGTTACGTATGGAATAGACAGTGAGAACAAGTAGATTTCAAGGCAGAAAATGAGGAACATATAGAGAAAAAAAAGTTAGGTAGGAGAAGGTCATTAATTATGAGAAAAAAAATATGAAGTGTGACAAAGTTGGGAAGGTTAAAGAGAAGACGAGATAAAGGCGAAGCAAACTTTAAGAAAAAAAGACAAAGCTTTTAGAGTATTATCAGGGAATAGACGTCACCAAGGTAACTGATAACACACAGTTTACCCACAGTGATCAACTCCTTCCATCTTCCCTGTGACCCATGATCTGGAGACCCACTGCTTCTGCTGCTGCTGCCTTTCTGAATAGTTGATCATTCTAGTGAGTGCCGCGCGTCCCTTACCTCATCTTGAAAACCAGTCTTACTTGCCATGATGTCAGTCTGCTATGAGGTCATCCCTGACCCACAGGAAACGGACCACATAACATTACCCGTGTTCAACACAGGTCAGCTGAATAATCGTGGAGTCATTTCAGAATCAACTAATTATGAATGACTGTGAAAAATTATTCATGTAAATGCATACATACATTGGTGTAAGGCTTAATAATATAATATTCCTTCTTGTTACAAATTCACTGTACATGATTAAGAAATATTCATATCAAAAGAAATAATTAAACCTCAAGATATGCTGGATGAAGTAATAAGATGCTATAGATTGACAGAGAACTGAAGTATCAAACCAGCCATTCTCGTGAGATGGTCCAGAGCTTCACTGACAAGTATTATAATCTGAACGGAAACTAGACCGAACAGTATCCCACACTATCTATATGGAAGGTAATGGCACTTTAGGAGCCTCCTGTGTATAATAGTGGCATCTATGAATGTTCTCGCCTTCCACACATTCTTCATAGACCATAGAATATATAAATAAGCCTAGTTCTTTCATAGACTTGATAACAAGAATCCATATAATGCACTTTATGTTATGATAAAAGTCGCCATTTATTGACGCAGTTGTACCGGATGAAAGATTCAATTAGTTTTGAGTTAATGACAAATTGATCATGTGGGAACGCTAATGTGTCTTTCATTATCACACGTGATATGTCCCCATAATGATGGCGAACACAACGTATTTTCCGATGGCTCATATAACGCAATAATTCTTTTATCTTTAACCATCTTCCACTAGTATTGCTTTGCCCATGAATTTTGTCCTGTAATACGAAATTGTTTCAGTTTTTCTCTCTTAATGAAAAATGATCTAATTTCGCGTATATCTTATCCTCAACATCACATACACATATCTAAGTCATATATCAGTGCTATGACATATGTCGTATATGTGTGTATCCTAAACAAAGTCTTGATATATAACCAAGTAAGATTGTGAACTCGCATGCCAGATAGAATTCTATTTTCCATCTCTTTGGCTAAGATATAAATTCACCTGAACTTAACTTTCTGTCCGGTAACATTTGAATTCAGTACCGAATAGACTCCTCGCCAATAACTAACAAACTCGTAAACTTATTTCGATTTGCGTTGGGTGGTGGCCTTATTCGTATTGCCTAGCAGTCGCCCGAGTTTGTGTGGTCCACATTCAGTTTATCCATGGTTGATGCCGAGGGTACATCCTCCTCCCTGGCCCTCTGGATATCCTCAGGTTTTGAAAGGAAGAGAACATTAAAGATAACCTGGGTTGGGGTTACGAGAAGTGAAACAAGTCTTGGGCGCATTCAAAATCAAAAAGTGTTGTCAAGAAAAAATAAAGTTTTCAGAAAAAAATATAAACGACTGAATAAGTTGTTTAAGTTCTTCCTGTTATCCTACTTTAAAGTTGTTATTCAATTGGAAATTATTAGTCTAAAGGACGGAACTACGGCGGTGGTACTCCCATAGTTGTAACGAGCAGACAAAGAGAAGATTTTTGACTGTAGCACAAAATACACAGAAAATACACATGTGTAACTTACAGACATTTATATAGAAGGTCACCACCAGCGACATCAAAACAATAAATATCCATATTTTGGAGTAATACTTAACAACAAAATCAAACATATGGTAAAGAAAATGGCTAAATACAAGGGAACATAAGTATGTTATACATGATGATGACCCATGGAAATTAATATCAGAAAATGATGTAGAATGATCAATGAAAAGAAAGTGATGATGTTTACAGAAGCTCAGGAGGACTGGGAACTGATCATGATGCATAATGTTTTGACTGGAGTCACGTATGTAAAACTTGTACATAAAGTAACAGATACACAATATTAACGAGGTAGCGTTAATTACAGAGGACTGAGCCTTTGAAGGATATCCTCACTTGGCCCCCTTCTCTGTTCCTTCTTTTGCAAAATTAAAAACAAGAGGGGAGGATTTCCTGCCTCCCGCTCTCTCACCTTTTAGTCGCCTTCTACGACACGCAGGGAATACGTTGGAAGTATTCCTTCTCCCCTATCCCCAGGGATATATATGAATTGATTTTAAACTCAGTCACTACTGATTGCGCTGCAAACAATGGACCTGCCTTGCTTGCTACTTCCCATCTTCATTTCATAAAATACTTTCATATAAGAATCTCTGAACAGTACTGGATCCTCCTAGCAAATATTGTAACCTTTCCTGAATTTTCAGTAGTTTTGGAGTTTATTATATCAGCATCTATTATCATCGTTCCATCGTCATATACGTCAAAATCATTAACTACAAAAGTACCATAAGGTTGTAATAGATAGGAAGACGTTTATTACGTAACATGCGACTTTGTCTGTAACAAACAAATGACCCTCGCACCAGAAATGTCAAAAGATTGATGAGGAAATGAAATATGACGAACGAGGACAGATGATATCATTAAATAGTTACCAAGATCAACGACGGTGACCTCAGGTTAAAGAAAAAATTTATCTCACTTTCATATGACCAGAAGAATTAATTTGTTCTTCTCAGTATACCAGCACAGGTGCTCTGGGGATCTTGCCTGCCCAGTAATTGACAGAACTTGATGACAAATTTAACTTGAATACAACATGACTCTCCCATCTGAGACTCACGCCAGTGCCTACAAATAAAGCCAATCTTCCCCCCTCTTCTCCGATTAAATTTTTACCTCCATCCTGACAGATAGTTTCCAGCAGAACTTTCCTATTTCCATTTGGCATTTATGTCATGAAGTCCAACAGAGTGTTATTGTATTTTCTGTACCTTTCTGTGTGCTGGGTGCGTGCCTTCTCATGCTCCATCACCGAGAACCCTAATGTTAGATTAAGTCAACTTAGGGCAATTTACTGATGTAAATTTTGTTCAAAAAAGGATAATGTTTATGACTAAGACAAGTTACCTCTGCCATAAAAGGTGTAGAATTGGTGGATGTGACTCACAGGTTATTCGTTAACTTATATAATTGACTTGTTCTGTTCAGACGTTTGGAAAGCAATGGACACAGAAAAGAGAAGAACATAAGGGCAGTAGGATAAAGAGAGTTTTATCTTGCGTCTCTATAGTTCTAATATAACTTTCTAATTTGTTGTTGAAGCGTAAAATGATCTTAAGATTCTTATGAAGATCCTCACTTCAGTGGACTACTTCCATAACGGAGAACTCAGATATCATCACCAAAAAATATATGCATTATTACTGCAAGAAATGATGATAATTGTTATGTCATCATCTATAAAACTGTAGGAGACAAATGAATCATTTCTACATAACAAATATTCATGGAATGTTACACGATGCATCTTATCCTCTCTGTCAAAAAGCATAACAAAAGCCTCTCGTAAAGTAACACAAACTTGAATATCGTTCAAGATATTTATAACTTCTTTAGGTTACAATCTTTCCTTCTCGGGATATATCAGATCCCTTGTATAGATTGGATGTACGATTTACAACTGTGTAGAAGAACCTAACATTTATATCCCTCAGACTTTTATGTCAATAATCACGTTACGTCACACAAAATGATAGATGATATACTATTCGAAGAGAAAAGATTGTTGTATGGAATAGCGTTATTCCAATTTTCAAAAGCATATTTCATTTGTTCGTAACCAAATACCAGAAATACGTCGTACCTCTGGCTAGGATCAGCCTGGAGCCAGAATGGAAATGCGTGTTTCAGGAACATCATGGAACTGACAGGATAAAGAATAGGACAGGGGAGTTGATTATAGTGAGACACCTGAGAGGTAAATCAGGTAGAAGGATCAACACGAGGGAGGAGTATATAGAATTTCAAGGTTTAGAATCGACGTCCAGTACATACCACCAGCTCATACATATCAAGACAAGAAAATATGGTCAGATGAGTCCCATGTTTTCTTTCGTCCCTCGACTACCATGAACTTAAGAATATTTAGTGTGAGTATATACATATCAATGAGGATGGGGGAGATCCGTGGGGATAGGGGAGAAAGAATACCTCCCACGTATTCCCTACGTGTCATAGAAGGCGGGTAAAACGGGAGAGAGCGGGGGGTTGGAAATCCTCTCCTCCCGCTTTTAATTTTCCAAAAGAAGGAACAGAGAAGAGAGGCCAAGTGAGGATATTTCCTCTAAGGCTCAGACCTCTGTTCTTAAACGCTGCCTCGCTGACTTGGGAAATGGTATTTCTGCTTTCATCGCGGTCAGTCGACGAAAAGGAAAGAGACTGATCGATCTGTTTCTATTTCCTTTTGTAATAGAGATGAGCTTCACAAGTTATACACAGTTTTTCAAAAGTGTTGAAAAGAATACTGTCCGAGCCTCGAACTCACAGGCCTAAGGAATTTCAATCTAATTTCGAGTAAACTGAGTATCATTCAGGTCGGAAAGACGTTTAACAGAAGTACCTATGAGGGTCCGTATAGCTAACCCAAAATACTGCTCAATGTTCTTTTGGCTTTATACGTGGAGCATATACTAAGGTTTCATTTCTTTTGAATCGAAATGATACGTGGAATTCGTGAACTTAAATAGAGAAAGATCTGTATGAAGAGACATCTGTTTTATTATCTTGTCTCCATCTATACATATTTGAGTTTAGGGTATGGGTGTATTCGTTTCAATCACGCAGCCTCATCATAGACAATCAGGTAGTATACTTTTCCATATATTCCCATTTAAAACCAAAGCTCAATTGAGGTTCTATAAGGACTAATACCATGAGTAACCATAAGGATTGGTGGACACTGTGTTTCAACCCCACATTGAAAATACTGTCTCGCAACCTTAAAGTTTTCTGATCACAAGTGAATTAGAAATGAATATATATATAACCAGCTACTGCTCTTGTCTTCTTCCTCGATCCCATCACCTGTCTCGTAGTGAGGCAATGTATGCGCTATCTACATTAATCTTCCTGCGGCCATAATTCATCATCTCACCCAACGCCGGACTGGCTTCTTACTTTTATTTCCTCTACGGTTTAGCTAGTCGACCCATGCCTGATGTCTGACCTGGAGAACGCTCAGTTCATCACATTACATGCAACACTGGCTTTCCTCAATCCCTCCCTCATCAGGAAGGTGATTGGAGGAAATTCTGACGAAGTGGAACAAATACGTAAACTTGCTAGTGATGTGATTTGCTCGTTCAGGCGACTCTGGCATCTCAGGTGAAGGACCTTCTTCGTCTCCAGGAATTCCAAGAGTAGGTTGTCATTGCCTCACTACGGCATCCATGCGCTGCTACACGGTTTGTATTTTGTCGGGATTTTTGTGGACATAGAGGAAGTCATAACCGACCGTTCATGACTTTTAGCCGAAGGAGGACGAAGAAAAACTCTTATAGTTGCCCCGATTTCTAAGTTTTCTTTTTATAGCAAAAGTAGAAGTTTTTATGAAACATTTATGCTCGACCCTTAATCCCAAACGCTTACTAATTCTTCAGTTGTTGTTATGGTTACCTAAAAATGCGATCCTTTAAATATGATAACGAGTATTATTCTAATGAAAACTGGCAATTGGAAAATTTCATCCCTCTTCTTTAGAATGTCACTTGATATGATTATTTACATTAAATGGTAATTACTTTTTTGGGTGAATCTTATGACATGTTGTCTAGGTAGGTCATGGCTGAGTGTTGTGTTGTAGGGGCTGGAACCGTCATGATTCTGTACTGTGTTGGCAGACGGGAGGGAAGCTTTGCTGTGTATATGGATAAAGATGAATGATTGAATTACAGTTGGTTCTTATTCTTGAGAGCACAGCCTTCCTCACTTTTAACGCAGCTTTTCTGGTTCTGATTTCGCGATTGTTCTCAGGAGAAATCAACTGACTTTTGTCATCGGAGCGTGATTGCTCTCTTCCATAAAAAGAAAAAAGAGAAATAAAAAAAAACGCGGGACTACAGCCCACAAGAGACACACTGGATGTCCTTAAGTTCTGCACTTGATCTTGGAAGATAGGCTGTCCGTGCGTGGTTGTAGATACTGCAATGACCCGGGCACCCAGATCACATTAATGGACTTTATATGTATATATATATATATATATATATATATATATATATATATATATATATATATATATATATATATATATATATATATATATATATATATATATATATGAACAAAGTGCACGTGAACGCGGACCTATTAGGGGCGATCATAGCTTAGCGATAGCACTCCCGCCTGTTGCACAGGGGTCCCGGGTTCGATCCTGGCTGTTGGAGATTTGTATGATATATACATATATCTATCTATCTATCTATCTATCTATATATATATATATATATATATATATATATATATATATATATATATATATATATATATATATACTCTGTCCAGAATGCAGCCATGAATTTTGATATCCATCTGTATAACCGGAATATCCTGCCTAAGCTACTGACATCAAATCTGTAAGCGGAAAAAAATGCTCCAGTCTGGCTTAACCACGTAATCTATGGCTTTATTGACAGGAAATCATTAAGCAGCAGAAAAAAAAAAAGATATGTCGTTTGGCGGACGGAGCCTGACGGCATATTGATTCGACCACACGCTTGGACCCACACATTCATCCTTGCAGGAGCCGTTAGTATAAAGGGGAAAGTCGTCCACAGCTTTGATGATAACCATCGTCAGTGCATTTCTCATGCTGGCACAAGGTCAACTGGTAATGACGTTCAAGATGGTTGGCTCTTAATTCGCTGGAGTCACTTGTTATGATTTCATCCACGTCTGTTGGACAGATGGTGGGCTGGTGGCAGAAGAAAGGGGAGTCTCGGGGCCAGGGGCCGGACAGACAAAAGTGAGTTTCAAGATGGTTGTACAGTACGAGTTTTGTGTCAACGATTCCATTAGTGTGAGATGATTTCAGACACATCGCAGGTGACATGCATTCACCACCAACCGTTGTGCCTTTTATCCTCTGCACAATTCATTTTGCTTCGGGATTGATTGCTGCTTCTTCAGAGAGGGACAAACCAGACATGAGCCTGATTTACCGACAGCCACTCTCTAGCTTTCATGTATAATGCATCCAGACCAGAGTCCACCATCCATAGCCAGATTCTAAAGAACTTTCCATGGTTTCCTCTGACTGCTTTATGAGCCCTGGTTCAGCCCACTGACAGGAAGTCGTTCCTGTAAATCACATTGCTCCAGTTCGTTCCATCCCATGCACGCCTCTCACCTTCCTGAATATTCAGGTCTCGACACCTCAAAGCCTCATTCACTTCATCGTTTCATCTCCATTTTGGTTTCCCGTCCCCTCCTACTCCATCCGTTTCTGCCACGTAGATCGTCTTTTGTCAGTCTTGCTTCACTCATCTTTTCCAAACGTCCAAACTATTCCAGTAAAAGCTGGTGATCTTTCTCAGCCTGACTATACTCACCCCCACACACACCTCGCTCTTACACTGCCGTTCCTCCTACGATCAACACTCCTGACAACACATTATCTCCTCAGGGATTTCATTCCAAGATTTCCATCCTCCTCCTCTTAGCATTCAGGATCCGAGGGTCGCATCCATACAACACTGTCAGGATAAATGTCTCCAAAAACACCCAAGATATATGTGTATATATATATATATATATATATATATATATATATATATATATATATATATATATATATATATATATATATATATATATATATACATATATGTAAGAGAGAGAGAGAGAGAGAGAGAGAGAGAGAGAGAGAGAGAGAGAGAGAGAGAGAGAGAGAGAGTGGCAAAAACGGGGAAAGAAAAAGTTTCAAAAAAGTATTACAAGGCAGACGACAGAGGCGGTTTTCCTCAGCTATCTCCAAGGACAAGGAAAATACCCGCGCGTCGCCTCACCCAGCCTCTCGCGCGTGTGTCGCCTTTCATCACAAGTAGTAAAAACGACCGTGTGTCTCAGCAGCGACGAAAACCTTTTTCTCCATCGTTCCCCCCCGGAGAGTTACCGAGATTCACTTTGAATCTTTACTTCATTGTTGGATATTTACCTCATATATGATAAAGGTACTTCATTCGTCTTTCATTTATCGTTTTTTTCTTTTCTTTTCAGCAAAGTACCATCGATGGGTTCAGGTGCCCACATCGGGTCTGGCCAGCATATGTATAGATATGATAGTAGTGTATGTAGATATAACAGCTGAGGCGCTACCGGACTCCACCTGCCTCTAGTTACTCTGCATTATAGTCTGTTGACGAGAGCGAGTGTGATCGTCTCGTCAAGAAACTTAATCACTCCAAAAAAGTCCGTCGATTCTCTGTTGCTCTGAGTTGCGCAGCCCCGAAGATGTAATATGCCATTCAGAGAAACGAGTCCTGAGGTTACGTTATGATTGCAATACAACAGCTGGCGTCAACCACCCACCCAGTGACCCATCGCAAAAGAGATGATAAATACCATGGGTGTGCTGTGGACTGGCTCCCTGGCTCAGGACCCGACCATATAAGCTCGAGTGATTCATAGCAACACTAATGAAAAAAACTGGTGATAACATTTCATACATTATTCATCAACAGTAAGCAGGGTAGCTCCATCATGCCTCGTTCATACATATATATATATATATATAAAGGACGAGAATCCCATAGTACAGAATAGACGTTTTCTTCCTCAATATCAAACCTTTTTAATATCATATCCTTACTCATAGTCCTATTTTGATTTCCCTTGTTTTCCATAAATTTCTAAGGATATCGTTTTTTACAGTTTAAATCAAGATACTTTGTCTTCATTGTAATTATCATTTTTATTCATTACCCTACGCTTGTTGGATCGTAAACCTTACACACTGTAATTTGTACCGCAATATATTCTGCAGTGTTGGTGGCACCTTGTTCCAGGCCGACTCGTTCTCTGGCGGACCCCTGTTCATGTTCTCCAGCAGGAACACACACACTAACATAAGCCTCCGTCGTGTAGCGGTTAAGAAACACTGGCCATGAGTCAGCATTGGTTCGCTCGAGTTCCGGCCCGCATGGGTTTGAATCCCGAACCACATCAAGCCCAAGTGTTTGCGGCAGGGGTGCGTGATGTCTCCATGGTTGTTTAATTTGTTTATGGATGGAGTTGTTAGGGAGGTTAATGCAAGAGTTTTGGAGAGGGGCAAGTATGCAGTCTGTTGTGGATGAGAGTGCTTGGGAAGTGAGTTAGTTGTTGTTCGCTGATGATACAGCGCTGGTGGCTGATTCGTGTGAGGAATTGCAGAAGCTGGTGACCGAGTTTGGTAAAGTGTGTGAAAGAAGAAAGCTGGGAGTAAATGTGAATAAAAGCAAGGTTATTAGGTACAGAATGGTTGATGGACAAGTCAATTGCGAGGTAAGCTTGAATGGAGAAAAACTGGAGGAAGTGAAGTGTTTTAGATATCTGGGAGTGGATTTAGCAGCGGATGGAACCATGGAAGCGGAAGTGAATCATAGGATGGGGGAGGGGGCGAAAGTTCTGGGAGCGTTGAAAAATGTGTGGAATGCAAGAACGTTATCTCGGAAAGCAAAAATGGGTATGTTTGAAGGAATAGAGGTTTCAACAATGTTATATGGTTGCGAGGGGTGGGCTATAGATAGAGTTGTGCAGAGGAGGGTTGATGTGCTGGAAATGAGATGTTTGAGGACAATATGTGGTGTGAGGTGGTTTGATCGAGTAAGTAATTAGAGGGTAAGAGAGATGTGTGGTAATAAAAAGAGTGTGGTTGAGAAGAGGGTGGTTTGAAATGGTTTGCGTCACATAGAGAGAATGAGTGAGGAAAGATTGACAAAGAGGATATATGTGTCAGAGATGGAGGGAAGGAGGAGAAGTGGGAGACCAAATTGTAGGTGGAAAGATTGAGTGAGAAAGATTCTGAGTGATCGGGGCCTGAACAAGTAGAAGGGTGAAAGGCGTGCAAGGAATAGAGTGAATTAGAACGATGTGGTATACCGGGGTCGACGTGCTGTCAATTGGTTGAACCAGGGCATGTGAAGCATCTGGGGTAAACCATGGAAAGTTTTGTAGGGCCTGGATGTGGAATGGGAGCTGTGGTTTCGGTACATTATACATGACAGCTAGAGAGTGAGTGTGAACGAATGTGGCCTTTGTTGTCTTTTCCTAGCGATACCTCGCGGAGATGCGGGGGGAAGGGGTTGTCATTTCATGTGTGGCGGGGTGACGACGAGAAAGAATAAGGGCAGACAGTATGAATTATCTACATGTTTGTATATATCTGTGTGTGTATATATGTGTATACGTTGAGATGTATAAGTATGTATATGTGTGTGTGTGTGGACGTGTATGAATATACATGTGTGCGTCATGTTACATACACCAACAGAAAAATCTGACACCTTCTTCAGGTGTTAAATTAAATCTTAGATCACATACACCCTCACTATCCGAGTGATCAATATAATGACTGGTCACTGTAGTTCAGGTTGTGAAAAAAACAATCGCGATGAAAAATGGTATATCGCACAAAGGCATGGTATCACTGCACTCCTCCACTTTACATGTTCCTCTATAAAAAGCCGAAGTCTTTATGGTCGCTATATTTTTCCTTAGTGAATTTCGCCTCGAGATATATAAGTACTTATGAATTATAGTGAACTTGGACGATGATGTTGCCCTTGGAGGAGGTGGTATGACCTTTGCTCTGACCTTTAAGGTTCTTATCAAAGGTCAGGTCATCATACCCAAAGACCCAAGATGGTTCTCTTCAGAGCAGTTAATATACAGATTTTGGTTCTGTTAGTGACCAGAAAATTCTCTAGGACAAATTCTCCTTTCGTGTCATTAGACAAATGATGGAGTTTGAAAAAGTCGTTATCAAGATGGTGAAAACGTAAAGGAAAACAGGTTTTTTTTAAGCTTGAAATCCCACCTCACCACAACCGCTGCGCTTAGCGTCCGTTGCGGTGAGTTGGTCTCTCTATAGACCCCGGACAGCCACTGTGGCCTGAGCCTGGCTAAAGTGTGTGGTGGGGTTACTGCGACCGCAGCGCCACAGGTGGTGGCGCGGGGAACAGTTGACCCAGTGATTTCAGTATTACGTTTTAAACGTAGTTTTCGTGCCGTACTAAACAAACGTTATAATACGATTTTCTATTTTTTTTTTTGCGCAAATTCAACGTGATTGTGGAATAACTGGTTGAGTGTTTTCCTTCTTCGTTCATGGAAACCCAAGTTTCATTGGATCAGGGACAAGTGTTCCCTTGTTTATGAATGATTTCTTCGTTCATCACACAATGAATGAACAAATGTAAACTTTAGTCACACCTGATTTGGATTACAAACATACACAGAGATCAGAAATATTCCAGTGTTGTCTACTGTGTCTGATATTACATATTGTATTATCAATTTGATATACTCACCAAGAAATAGTCCAATACATGTTCTATTCAAAAAATAACTTACTTTTCCCTTAAGTTATTTGTGCTAGTTACATTTACATCTACAATACTGTCCTCTGTTACCAAGGATTTGCTTTAAATGAGACATTTGATTTAGTGCAAGTGCTTATCTCTTTTCCCTTCCTTATTGGTGTGTTCAGATATAACACTTACGAGTAATCTCGGTGATTCTTGACACTATAGACATATTAATACCTTCATGCAGCAATGTAGAGATTAGTTCTTAAGGTAACTTGGATTTCACTGAATATTTTACCCCATTAAAGAGGATCATCTGTTTATAGCAATTTGATTATTATTTTTTCCAAATTATCGTAAGGAGGGCAGGTAGAAATCTTAATCATCGCGGAGACCAAGCTAATTCTATCCAACCAATTATCTTGACCGAACATTTTTGCTTTAACTTGACTCCTGCTGCTTCTCCGGATTTGCATAATTCCTCTGTTCCAATAATGCGTTCATTATAGTTCATCAACATACATGAATTAGCAGTATATCTCAAGACATAAGCTCATTACGAAGAATAATACCATCAATCCAATAATCGGGCTTCAAAGTATTATGAAATGGCTCTTAGAAGACATTATACCACTGGCACGTCCATGCGGTACGATATAACGGAATTTGGACTGTGGTATAGCAGTGATCTCTCATCGTGAAACAACAGAGTGACTCCCTAAATAAAACACCGAGTCCCTTGAAGAAAGTGCAGCCCATATTACCTCCATGTGCCACTGGCCACCCAGCACTTGCTCTATCATATGTGTAGAATATATATTTTTCTTTTTTTTTTTTAATTTTCCAAAAGAAGGGACAGAGAAGGGGGCCAGGTGAGGATATTCCCTCAAAGGCCCAGTCCTCTGTTCTTAACGCTTCCTCGCTAATGCGGGAAATGGCGAATAGTTTGAAAGAAAAGAAAAAGAATATATATATATATATATTAAGGGGGATTAAGAATGCTTCCCACGTATTCCCTGCGTGTCGTAGAAGGCGACTAAAAGGGGAGGGAGCGGGGGGCTGGAAATCCTCCCCTCTCGGGTTTTTTTTTTTTTTTTTTTTTTTTTTTCAAAAGAAGGAACAGAGAATTGTGCCAGGTGAGGGTATTCCCTCAAAGGCCCAGTCCTCTGTTCTTAACGCTACCTCGCTAATGCGGGAAATGGCGAATAGTTTGAAAGAAAGAAGAATATATATATATATATATATATATATATATATATATATATATATATATATATATATATATATATATCCATGCATATGGGAATTATCATCTTACTTTAATTCTATTATAGATCATTCACCAGTAAAACGAAGGACCGAATAGAATTATCCCATTGTGAAAGACACAAAATCACTGACACAAAAAATCATTGTTGAAGTGGAGAGGAATGAATGAGGAAAAGGAAATAACAATATGGATGAGATGAGTTGGAGGAAGAGCCTTGTGATGCAAGTGACAGCCTTGTCAACTCCAAACTGTCAAATCAACAAAATTAATTGAACTCCCATCCTCCCTCGACACACCCGTCAGTAACAGACTAGCCAGCCCACGCACACGTTGACCACATCTTTACCCCACATTGGCAAGGAATGAGACTCACTGCATACTGATACATCTGAAGATTCTGATATATATGGGAATGAATAAAGGGCAGACAGCATGAATTATGTACATGTGTATATATGTATATGTCTGTGTGTGTATAAATATGTATACGTTGAGATGTGTAGGTATGTATATTTGCGTGTGTGGACGTGTATGTATATACATGTGTACGTGGGTGGGTTGGGCCATTCTTTCGTCTGTTTCCTTGCGTTAACTCGCTAACACGGGAGACAGCGACAAAGCAAAATAAATATATATATATATATATATATATATATATATATATATATATATATATATATATATATATATATATATATGTGTGTGTGTGTGTGTGTGTGTGTGTGTGTGTGTGTAAGGCACTTGAACACTTCCTACTATATAATGTTCCTGCAGCTTCGAGCTTGTGCTCCAGCCGGGAGTAGAGTAAGAAAGGCTCCTATGCAGGAAAAAGTCCCCAAAGCCGCTGCACAGGTTTCTATCCATTGGCGATGATGCAGAACCACCGGTGGTGGCATCCTGCTCACACACAACACTTATCTGCTTCTCTCTCTCTCATTGGCCTCACTCGTACGTTCCCACTTGTCTTGTCCACCACAGTGTCCCATACTTCATAGTCTAACTTACCTCCCTTTCAGGTCCATATATTGCTGGAACATTTCCTCCCTCACTGCCAACTCCTCAAGAGAAATTCCCTCTTCATTCTTCCAGCCCACTTGCCCACCCTCTCCTCTACTCTTCCAACCATTATTAAGTTCGATCGTAAAATCAGTTGTTGGTCGACTTGGAAAATAATGGTCTTGCTTTCCACGTGATTTCCCTGGAGTCCTATTGTATGGATGTCATTAATCATTGTTTATTACCCTCTCCATCTCCAATAATTTCTCAATGCCCGAGTCATATATATATATATATATATATATATATATATATATATATATATATATATATATATATATATATATATATGCATGTGAACTCGCACTTTCATGGAACACAAGCTCTCCAACAGTCAGGGCTCGAACCCAGGAACTTAGACGTGTTAGGCAGGAGCGCTACTGCTAGGCGTTCGTAGCTTAGTGGTAGCGCTGCCGCCTACTACGCATAAGGTCCTGGGTTCGATCCCCAAATGCTTGAAACATAATCAAAGGAGCAAAAGATCCTCCTCCTGGAGACAAGCGCTATCAACTGACGAAGTGGGCTGACTGACGCGCTCACATGAGACAGCTTCATCTGAGTTTTCCTAGTAACGTGAAGGACTGAATCCCACGCGATGGGAGTCTCCTCCTCTGTATCATCTTCTCCTGGTGTCTGATGGTCTAGTACATCAAAGCGCTACTGATCTAAATGAGCATCGCATTTGTGTGATTACCAGTCATAAAATATGATAGGAATATCACTGTCACCATTCATTGAACATTATGGTAAAAAAATGGCATGCATGAAAGGAGTAAAAAAAATACATATATGTATGAATCACTCTAGGAGGAGGAAGGAGGAGTTGAGGGAGAATATTTGTGTCTGTTTTGATGAAGGAACGTATATTAGCTACGTATAGACACACACCCTTACGGCACCACAGTATGTGACGGTAATGCCAAAATAATGGAAGTATGATTAAAGTTACTCCTCTGTAGAGTTTGATTTACGCTTTATTGTTTGGTTCTTTGTTCACTTCCGGCATCGTTCAAACTCACACCAAACTTCAGTGGACACGATGGAATTATTCCCCTGAAACAATGATCTCGCAGGAAGATAATTGGTGAAATTATCCTCAATTACAGTGAGAGTTTACATGCACTTCGGTGAGTTTCTGGAGCGCTATCTCTACGTTACCCATTAAAACAAGTTGATCACTTACAGCGGATCCTTAAGTGCCTGCTTCTCTTCCTCCTTCCAAATATTACTGTAACTTGCTCTACTGAAGAATCAAGGCAGGTAGGTACCCTAACCTCTGTACCCCTGTAACTTCTCATTCTAGTTGTATTTCTTTCTTAGTTTACTAACCACACAGCATCTTTTACCATGACTCAACCAGGAGGTGTGAAAGAAAACCATTGTTTTTGCTTTCATAATTCACAGTGTTTGGTAAATATCGACTAATAGCACAAAAATCACAGTAAGCAAAATAATATGATAGTTAAAAAAAGATTATATAGAAGCTTGATTATTTGAAATTGTCTCAAAATATTGTTGTTATGAATTATTGTTATAAACTGATTCCATCTGTCAATCTATAACTTCAAGATTTGTCGGTCTTTATCATTATAAATTTGGTAGACCACATATATGGGTGACCAAGGCAGCTTATTGGCACAAAATTTTTATGAACTTAAAAAACACGATATATAAAAAAAAAAGCCACATTCTACTGTACTTTATCCTGCTAACAACGTAAACATTGCTAGAAGCCTACAGAGAGTTGATAAACCATAATATGCCCAAGATACTTCTAACTTTTCCATCAATATGTGAACAACGCTTCTTCACATAGAAATAAGTAGCTTACGTCAAGAAAACTTTGCTATCTCTTATCGAGTTTTCACAAATCTAGTGAATTTAGATATTCTCTTTCTATCGCTGTTTTTCTTTTTACCAAAGGTGGCCCCTGACTGAACTTGTTTTTGTACACATCAAGTCGGTCTCTGTGATGAGGAAAAATGTATAAATCTACATAACCAGCTCGATCTCTTGCGGAAAAAGAAGTATGTGTGATGAGTTAAGGCGAGTAGCGACGGTGGAGCACACAACAAGGAAGCCTCTTAGTATTATATATGTATTCATCCATGGTGATATATAACGTATCAATATATATATATATATATATATATATATATATATATATATATATATATATATATATATATATATATATATATATATATATATATATATATATATATATATATATATATATATATATATATATATATATATATATATATATATATATTCCTATGAGTCCACGGGGAAAATGAAACACGAAAAGTTCCCAAGTGCACTTTCGTGTAATGATCACATCATCAGGGGAGACACAAGAGAGAAATATAACAGTCAGTTGATATACATCGAAGAGACGAAGCTAGGACGCCATTTGGGTCTATATATATATATATATATATATATATATATATATATATATATATATATATATATATATATATATATATATATATATATATATATATATATATATATATATATATATATATATATATATATATATAGATGGATAGATAAATAGATAGATGAATAGATAGATAGATAGATAGATAATTTAGTAAGCGTTAGATGGTACAAGGATGACGGAAATGCTAAAAAGTATGCAAAAGAAAACTGGGCTGGAGGATGTGTTGAGAGATGATCCGTCCGTGATGCTGCTTGGTGACCCTGAGATGGGAATGTTCCGTTAACGCAACAATTCATACAACTAAATTCCTTTGACTATCACGGAGGGGTGATCTCTCCCCCAGCTGGCACCTACATCATGATCCTCGTTCACTTTCATCCCTTCATCATCTTACATTTATCAAATGTTTGAACTGCTTGTTGGACAAAGCAGGGTTCCTGACACTTGCCTCTAGCATCACTCAGATCACAAGTCAAGGGACACATCCCTTTGCCTATCAACATTTTGCTGAACTTGGTTGAGCTCCAAATTCCCTGTGATGACATCCTTTTAACCCGTCAGCTCATATAATGTGTGAGCCATGGGTCGCTTACCGGTAAATTCTGAAATCATCGTGACCTTTGTTTCAGAATTGCTGACTCCATCAGAGCTCTTGATCCTACCCGTCCTTAACACGGCGCCAGAGCAAGATTTCGTCTCTAATCATAATGAATTCAGAGGCATCTCCACGTCGGGTTTATTCAACTTATATCGCATATTGTATGATATATAGGCTGCATTCTGATGTGTTAAAGACGGACTCACGGCATCAATTCATCCTATATGTGGGATGAATATTGAATATCATGAGAAGTAAGTAATATTACATACCGCAGCGGAGCTGAAAGGTGCCATTAATCTATAAACACGTCCAATCTTAGTTGGACATAGGGAATGTTAACTAAATTTAGAGATGTATATGGCCAATCGCACGGCTGGCAACCATTGTCATTGCTGTGGCTTACACATATCATCATCAGGTTGTTAACTGGAGGTTTTTTTTTATCGTTATCTCTACAGCCAATAGTTCACCTGCCATCAAGATACAACTTAAGAGTCTACATTTCTCTGGGTCTAAATGTCACATGATCGGAGTTTGATGGCCTTACGCGTTGTTTTTTTCTGTTTATCAAAAGGTTTTCGAGGAACCTTTTTACAAATGACTGTTTAACTTACGTGAAATCAAAAAAGGTAAAGTTACAATGACATGTTCAGCACACGGTATGGAGTCGACAGTATTATAACGTATCTAAACCCTATTAAATTCGTATGACTACTCGATTTACATCTGATTGTCCGATATCCATGAAAATAGAGGAGATCACATGTCCCTGTCATTGTATTAGACCCTTAGATAAACACTGCATGCAGCGAGCGGACACTACTTGTTTCATGTTTGAAGTCGAAAGAAAATAACATAGTTATTCAAGATTTTGAAAAGGTGAATGAAGGGACAATAAACGTGGCTATAACTTTTTTGAAATCTCAAAAATAGACAATAATGCCACACTACGATGTCGCTAGCGACAAAAGAAAAAAAAAAAACAGAACATAAAGGGAATACAAAATATCATTAAGATAAACGATGGATCAGCACCAATAGTAGTACGATACTTTAGTTAGAATCTTGAAACAGGAATACAATAATACGTGTGCTGTAACTTGTCTACATGTATTGCAATCTTCCAGAGCGATTGTGTCATATGTTGGGGTGGATAGAAACCCCAGACGTTTTTACAGGTATTGTCATGTCAGAGATCAGCTGCAATAATGGCCAAATCCTACATATTCCTGTTGTTAATCATCGCTGGTATGAACTACTCCGCTAGCATCTGTCAAACGCTGGCTACTGTTGAATTACAGTTCATTCTTTACTTACTTCCACTATTTCCCCTCACTTCTTTCTGATGATTCAACTTTGACTGATTTAGATCATGAATATTTTTATAGTTAAAGGTAAACCTTACCTCATGTTCGTCAAAAGTTAGACGTTCTATTGCAATAGGTCGTGTGTGGAGTTGGAGTTCAAGTCCAAGAGCATTTCCAACAGTTACAGTCGGTAAATATGTTTACAACTCTCTGTCCCTAAAAGTTCTTACTCAGCTTTAGCTTGATGTTTTGATTCTGTGAGGCATTACTAAAAGTTACATCTCACATACATAATACCTAAATTGTACCACTGGCGTATTCCATTTCTCATACGCAACTTGGAGATGAACACATGACATGAAAAGTGTAAGAAATGTACATATAACGTCAGGAAAAGATTAGAACACGAAATCAGATGTGATGATTTTCCCTCAATAAGTTGTGGTTTATTTGTCGATAAGACTTACGAGTTCTCCCTTTACAGTGTTTTTTATGATGTGTGCAAATAGAAAACGTGTGACGTGTACAGATAGAAAACGTGTGACGTGTACATATGGAGGACTTGTGAGTTGTCTTGATGCAGTGGCCCAGGTGTCTTCATCCTACCTACCTGTATAGTCAGTGGAAGAAACTTAGTTTCCCACCTATCTGTTCTCCAGTTAGGGTCTGTGGAGTTTACTGCTGTACACCGTGTGGTTAGTCAGTTAATTATGACTTATATACAATTATTCATTCTTCAAGTAACTGGAGAAAGATATAAAGGTATTAGTCTTTACTATAGTGAGCAAGAGTTATAAGAAAAAAGGTCAGTTTTGCTTCCCTACAAAGTCCAAGATGGGATAACACATTAGATGAATGAGGAAGAAGAAATTATAAGACGTTAATGTTATTATCAGATTATGAAAAATAATTGTTTATCCACTAGATCCCTAGGATACTAGGCCTAATTCGTGTACCCACTACTTCCCCTGGTGAACAGAACAGCCTTGTGTTCTCACTAGTCCCTTGGGTTAACAGAACAGCCTCGTGTAGCACTCACCTCCTTGGAGAGGTTCGTCGACCTCTGACTATACTGAACTTTCATACCTTGATAAATATTGTTGCAGCATCTCCCACACGATCGTATCTTATTATATGCCTGGGTCACTCAATGACTGAACTTCAAGAAACACCCAAGGGAAACACATTCTGTGAATGCTATAGATTGTAGATGAATCTTAAATATATCCTTCGATATATATGTATATATAATACTTTCCTGTATAAATGTTGCTTGTAAAACCGTAATGAAACTCCTGACACTGATGCTTTCATTTACATATTTACTATATATGCAAAACAGTATATTACGAGAGGATTATGTATAAGGACTTTAAAGACTTGTTCTCATTTCACTGGTTATAAAGCTTGAAATTAATCCAAAAATATCAACACATTTTACTTGAACAATACTGTTCTTCCTCTGTGTTCTACGTCTTGTATCAGCTTCTACAACTGCCTCATCCCAGCATGGTATGGTATAGGTATGGATAGCATATGTATTACGGTGGTCCAGGATGCTGCACGGTACACAAATACATATATTGAGGTAGTCCTTGTAGATGATTCCCCAAACACTTGGGTTGACTCACACCTCTGCAGACTCATGCATAAAATATTCTCCCACTCTGTTTGTGGCTCGGTCATCCCTTGACTCTGCCTCCTCTCCCACCCAACGTCTCTCATTCAGGTACACATTTTTATTCAGTCTCCCCACCAGGTCTTCCTGCCTGGTCCAACCACTTGAGAATTTCCCCCTTTCCTTTGTCAGCCGTTTTCTTCCCAATACAGAGGCTTTTATCTTCCTCATTCTCCTTCTGCTTCTATCTTAAAGCTAAGTCTCAGGAATTCTTCCTCTACTGGTTGCATTTCTCTGGTAATTTTGATTATAAAAGGCTAATATTTCACGTCCATGATATGAATTTTTCTACAACTTTCCACATATTTCTCCCACCCCAGCAGCTTACTTTCTTCCAACAACCACCTTCGTCAAAGACAGAGTTGTCTTCCTGCTTTTGGACTCCTCTGGTATTTAACCTCCATTCCAACATCATGAAATATACCATCTTCAAACATTAGACTATGACACTAGCGAGCTCACACTCATCTCTATTTCTGTTCATTCATATGAGTGCACCTTCTACCCTGAGTCTACCTACCATCTTGTTCTTGCTTGTGTTCACAGTCGAATACATCTTGTTTACCACCTTCATCATTGGCATTTTACCCAGAGATTCTTGTGGACACAACCCTTATCATGAGGTTATCGTACGCACAAAAAAGTGATCGCTAGACTCCATTACACCAGCGCACCCTCCAGCCTTCACCTCCAGCTGCAACCTTCCACATCATTGCTACTCTACATAATATAACTGTGGCGGCACAACGGGGGCTCACGTATCACAGCTCTGACCAAAATCATTTACCAGCTGGTCCATTAGCTTTTAGAGATGCCTCAGTCCCAGGTAAGACCGCTTGTCCTGTCGTTCACACTACGCTCAGGATTTACCTACAGTGCATCTCTCTCTCTCTCTCTCTCTCTCTCTCTCTCTCTCTCTCTCTCTCTCTCTCTCTCTCTCTGTCTCTCTCTCTCTCTCTCTCTCTCTCTCTCTGTCGTCTCCGTCAAAAGATTTTCCATCTTAAGGAAACTGAGTGTAAACCATTTTGCCCAGGATTTTGTAAACCATCATTAGTAGAGGCAGTTGCTCCAGGAGGTTGCGTCCTTTTTTAAGTTATGACTTTATGATAATGACAGTGACAAAGGTAATAATAATGATATAAATAGCAATGCTAATAATGATAATAGTAACAATAACGGTGATGATAATGATAGCAATGATAATTATTACCATTATCATTATAAGATAATGCTAATAATAATTCAATCTGTAAGTATGCGAAAATATACATTAGAGAAAAACTGGGGGTTAGGGAAAAGAAGAGGGTGACGCTGGACTATACGTACACTATTACAAAGATGGAAGATGATTCACAGTCTAATTCTTATTGATTATTGATGAAGCTCTGCTTGGTCTGGATGAGGATCTTTAAGTAGCAGTTTGTGTAAGCTCGCGCGGGTTCGATATGGTTTTGGTACCAAACTGCACCTAGGGGACGAGGGATCTCTGGTGCCAGGAAGAGACACTGGCGAGAAAGATTCAGTACTTATTATCCCCAGTTGTTGGATGTTGTGCAAGTGATGGCTCGAAAGAGTTATAAGGGCAAGTCTATTGATCTCTTTTGTAAGAGGGATTGAAGGAGATTCCCCCCCCCACTTTTTCCATCTTTTCTGACAGTTCTTTTTGTGTAGTATACAAGGAATAATAGAAGCCGCCCTTCAAATCACACGCATTCTTTTTATCATCGGCACATTTCCCCTAACCTCATATTCTTCTCGATCAATGTCCTCATTAACAACATTAATTAGTTTCTATTACTCCACCTCATTCATACCTAATTTCTTTGTCCATTTCCTTCTGTTGTAGTTTCTACAATTCCGGCTTTGGTCGAGCGTTTCCAGCACCAGTCGTAAGCATATATGTATCAGAAGTGAGGTAAATAGATGTAGATCAGCTTTACGAGTAGATTGTGCTTTGATCCTGCACTTACGAATATCAGCTAACCATCATGGAGGCATAGTAATTTATGCAGTGTCTTAAGCAAATGGAAACAATTTACATATACGTATATACTGACTCTATCGATATATCTATCTATCTATCTAATTCTCAGACCATACCCGCTCTGCCTGCTTATGATGTGGTCAGCACCACGTTCGACCACTCTATGTAACTTTCCAATTCATGCTGAGTCGATGCCACAATCCCAGCTGGGCCGGCTGAATGGTTCCACATGATGAACACCAGAGCTGGGCTGGAAGGGATACGGTAGCGTTGGAACACGTGTGTGTGTGTGTGTGTGTGTGTGTGTGTGTGTGGAGTTAGTCCCATGCCACATCACAATCCTCTTGCTTCATATAAGAGACTTTGCTATTACAATTGGTCAACGGTGTATGTTGGATCACATCCAGTATCATATGTTCATCTAAAATTACCTTTCCCTCCCACACAATGTGAAGGAACAACACCTTGGCTGTCGATCGTCGTCTTCTGAACCCAAAAACCATTTTCTCCTCCGACAACACCACCTCTCTCCCCATCTTTATCTCTCTTATCCCTCTGCTTCTTCTCGAGCACAGAAGATGTCACATACATTTTCTTGTTCCTTTTCTTTTACCGCAATATATATCTCATTTCCCTTCATGGTTGTGGTAGTTGGTATGGACGTCTTGGCTGTGGTACTTAATTCATGGATCCCAGTAACGATCTTAGCCACACAGTGTCAAGTCTTTATGCTTTCCTTTGGTCAAGTGTCTCGGTTAAATGATGTACCATTTTTTCCTGAAAACTTTTATCTCCGACAACCTGGATGTGATGAATGAAGGTAACTTTAATTGCTGCTTCTCTTCTCTGAAACTACGCCATCCCTGGTGGGTGGATGGCACCACGATGGCCTTTCTTTTGTTGCTAAGAATTATAGTTCCTCTGTGTGTGTCTGTGTGTGTGTGACCTTGATGCTGGATGGCGGCTCGACGTGTGGAAACCCAAGCAAGAACCACGACCAACTGAAGTTAAGACTTCCCAGAGCCTAGATCTGTCATGGTGTCCCAGTGTTCAACATGTCTTACGTGGCAGCAGACCATCATGCAGTGGGACGTGTGTTTACAAAAATGTTTAAAGCAATAGCTTGAGGGTCTGAGTTTAGCTCTAACTTTAAAACACATGGCAGCGGCCGCTATGTCTATGCTGATGCGTCAGTATAATGAGATAAAAGCTAATGAGATGGACGAATTATTTAAGATTATCTACCGCATCAGTAACAAAGGCCATTAACGGCTCATATCTTTTATTTCAAGGCATAAAAGATAATGAAAACTTACTCTTACACATTTCCATATGTAATGTTGATATACCTTCGAGATATGCTATATATGATATAGAAAAACAGTATCCTTTGGGACCTCATGCAATATATATATATACATGACTAATATATATATATATATATATATATATATATATATATATATATATATATATATATATATATATATATATATATATATATATATATATATATATATATATATATATATATATATATATATATATATACATGACTGTCGTCTCCCAGTACGATCTGAAATGTAAAATGAAGGATTGAAACTTCCTCTTTGTTGTTTCGAACACACCACTGTTTTCCACTACATGGGCAGTGGCACCTGACACTCCTCACGTTCTACAGAATCCTGCTCAGAAATTTTCCTTGAAAACCTTTTGAAATGAAACACTGACATCAAAACTGTAGTGATTACGTTATCATTATTAAGATCCAGGAAGAGAATCTTTGATAGAAAAGAAAGCTTAAATGTATCAATCTGATATTGAGATCTAGAATATGTAGATACATACATTAGTGTTCACACACACACACACACACACACACACACACACACACACACAAATGAGGATTACCTTTGTTTATTAGAATACTCCTTCGTCCATCTTGGCGAGGAGAGGAAGTCCATTAGCAGGAAACTCATTAAGATCGAAATGCTTGTGACGCCCTGTCTGGGAAACACATATGAACAGGAAGCTTCGCAATCCTATATGAAATATAGTTCCAGTTAAACATCTTTCTTCTCCTTTTATTAGGATTGATATAGAATTACACTATAGGTCCTTCTAACAAGAGAGCATAATTATGCAAGATCAAAGCCTCCAGAAGCAGGGGCAACCTTTGATTACAATGGCCTTCAGTCACAATGACGCCAGAAGGTTAGATTCTTTTGATGAATTGTCACGCCTTTAAGGTTACAGTTAAGGAGGATCCCCTGGGATGCATCTCATGCAATTCAATGCAGCAGTGCCAGCAGCACGTCATACGATGCAAACAAGTCATTAGCACGCCTGAAGAAAAGAATTACATTTAACAATGACCTTGTTATGATGGCCGTCACTAACGAGCGGCTTTAATCTTCTTAAGTAAGGTGACGGAACAAGAACGTGACAAGCATCTGTTCTTCCTGGCGACCCCTTTGCTAAGGTCATCCACTCACTGGAGCTCAGTCTTTGCAGCGAACAATCATACACACGATCGATTTCAGTGCTTCATCTCTCTACCTCATCAGACCTTGAGCTCGATGTCTTTATCCTCATCAGATAAACACTTCAGCACAACGCATGACCTCATTCCATCCGATCAACCAGTCACTCAAGCTCACTAGTTGACCTCATCGCTGTGATTATAATACAACTCGAGACTGATTCTCAATCAACTTTATGGCGACCGACCATCCGCCAGAGCAGTGTTGTCCAAACTGGGGTACGTGTACCCTTGGGTACGCAGCATTGTTCAAAGGAGGGACGTGAGAAGTTCATGCATTGTTCTTTTCAAATTGCGTCGTATATAGGTCAAATGGCATCTTGGATCAGCCATTGTATTGAACATGTGTATATGGGCATAGGTGATTGAGCATGTGTATATGGGCATAGGTGATTGTTTAAGTGAATGACAAGAGAACAGAGTAAGAATTCAAATGAACGAGAGAGGAATTGAGAGGGAGATGGGAGTAAGGGGAAAGGGGGGAGAAGGCGGGAGGGAAGGGAAACGGGAGAGGACGCGTCCGGGTACACAGCTGACCTCTCGCTCGAGTCACTCTTGCTCAGTTTCGTCTCAGAAGTGAAAGTGTAAACATCTCCTTTTTCGCAAATTCACATGTAATCTTACACAAGACACAGTTGTTTCTTTAACAACAAGAAATACTGATAGACAGTTAACACGTGACAGCCGTAGCAACTATACCATACAAGTGAAGGAAATCAAGCAACCTTGAAGAAAAAGAGAAACAGATCGACCTAAATATTGGCAATATAAGGAAGATTATTTGATCTCAATTTTTGGATTTCCTTCCACGAATTCTGATCCTCCGGAAGATTTGTGCATCTTGTGTGGGGAGAGGCTACCCAGCAGTAGGATGACACCAGCTCACCTCCAACATCACCTTAACACAAAACCTCAAGTGTCATGTTGGCAAACCGGCGAAGGTTTTTAAAAAGAAAGCTTTCTGATTTCAAATGTTCCCAAACAACACTTGAGAAAGCCTCCACTACATCGATCAAAGCTCTTGAAGCATCTTTAGCTGTATCTTTATTACTTGCTAAAGCTAAAATGGAATTTAATGCAGCTGAAGAACTGATATTGCCAGCAGCAGTTGTAATGGCTGAAAAGAATGCTATACAAAAAGGCAGCCGACTTACGAAAGTCTGTTTCTGTGTTACACCAAACTGTTTCTCAAAGTGTTGATGAAATGAGTACAGATATTACTGATCAAGTTGTAAGGTGATAACAAGCCTGCTTTTCACTTCAACTTGACGAATCGACTGACATCAGCAGACTGGCTCAACCCGTCTCATTTATTGAGATACTTTGATGAAGATGATGTAAATAAAGATTAGAAGAACACACAACTGAGGAAGTCATTCTCAATGTCATTGATCAGTTCTTCTCTGAACAACAGATTAGAAGAACACACTACTGGGGAAGTCATTCTCAATGTCATTCATCAGTTCTTCTCTGAACAAGGACTTAGTTGGCTATCTTGCAGACGCTGCTGCAGCCATAACAGGGAAAGTGAGGGGACTCGTTGTATGGACTAAGAAGGAAAATCCTGATATGGAGTGAACTCATTACGTCTTTCACAGAGATTCATTAGCATCCCAAAGAATGAGTTCAGCGTTGCATGGGATACTGAGCGATGGCGTCAAAATCATTAGCTTTATAAGGTCAAGGCCACTTTCTGCTCGCTCCGCTGCCTGTGGACACGGAGGGTACGCACCAGGTTCTTCGAGTTGCCAGATGAAGTCTGCTCTTTGTTATCAGAACTTGGATCTCCTTTTGTCACATATCTTTTTGAAAACGCTATTAAGCTTGCACAACTGGCGTACCTTGCAGACAAATCTAGCAAACTGTATAAGTTGAATTTGTCTCTGTAGGGCAATGATACACACATACTCAACTAATGATATAACGTTGGTGGTTTTTCAAACAAAATAGAGCTGTGGAAGGAGGAGATTTTACGTGTCTTCCTCTGTCAGATGCTTATATTTTCTGGTAACAATGATGAGAGAGAGAGAGACTGTGAGACCAGTTATTGTAGAACATTTGACCAACCTTATCTGTGTTATTAAATCTTACTTTCCTGACATATATGATAGATCTGTACAACTGGATTGGGTCAGGAATCCATTCCTCCTGTCCGAAGATAACATGAAGAAGCTTCCTATTCGCCTTCAGGAAGCACTGTGAGGGATGTGTTCAGACCATGCGTCGTCTCAAACTGATATTTGAAGGATCAAGTCCTCACACGGTGCTGGAGCTGTGCAAAGAAGAAGAAGCTGCTCCCACTCTGACCCACGAAAGAAAGCTTTGGAAAGTCTTCTGCCCTCTGGGTACGACCTAACTTTGTGAAGCAGCGTTCTCTGCAGTGAGCGTCATCAAATCAAAAACAGAAAAAGAAACTAAAATGTAAACCTGAAATAAAGCCAGATCACTGCAGTAGCCTCTCTAGCACCCAGAATGGCAAAAATCATCAGTGAATATCAATCCCACATTTCCCATTGAGTTGTAAGTCATTCATTTTCAAGCTTTTTTTGATGCTATTTCGTTTGCCTTTTTCCTTTACGATACTGAATAATAATTCATTTTCCAGCACTCATATTAAACGAACTTTTAATACAGTTTACATTGCACTTCCAAATATTGAGTTTAATCAGTCATGAAGGTAGTTAATGGTAGAAGAAGGTAATAAGGGATACAATAGCTACAAAAAAAAAGTTTGGACACCACTGCGTTAGAGGCTCAGGACTAGCAGCTTAACTTCCATCAACAAAACAATTGAGCTCAGAAAGTGACTCACTCACAGCGATCATTCTAACCCGCCAGCTGAACCCCCTTTACTCCATTAACATAATCGTATTAGCGAGATGACCTCACTCCAGTAAGTCCCTCACTAGAACACCTCAGGTCCACCTATACTGTGCGAGTCATCCTCTGCATTGCAGGTTCACCGTCACTCACTCTCACCTACGGTCCAAGACAGCATGATGTCTGCTGGTCACCACCTATACCTGTGGCCTGAGTCTGACACACACACACACACACACACACACACACACACACACACACACACACACATACACAGACACATTCATATATATCTATTTATATGATTGCCAGTAGCACTGACTAGAGATTATTATTTGATAGTTGATGAAGCTCAAGTGAAATTACCATGTGGGCCCATAGCCATGGTTTAAGTAAAATCTCTTAATTAAGACATTAATAACCCAATTAGGCCGATGGACTGCTTAGCATACTTTGACTACTCACTTTCCTGTGTGCTAAGAAAAAAGCCAATAACCTTCATACATTTAGTACCTAAATAGAATGACATGAGTCCACATAACGTGACAATCATATGTGCGTAGACACGCAGTGACTGGGATCGTCATATCTAACTGGTTGCATCTCTAGTAACGTAACCAAGTCATCATATACATGGATCTGTGGATATCATCACATTTAATATCTAAGGCTACTCACAGTATCAGAAGTAATGTGGCATGCATCCTAACACAAGTGCTAATGGTAGCCAGCATCCTAATTGACAATTGTGAGAGACTTCTTGTTCTCTGGTGCTAAAAGTTCACTTAGATGTTCACTTTGCAACACATGTTCTTAGCTGGATTCTTAGTAGCTGGAGCGCAGCCGGGTCTCTGGGGATGTGTGTGTGTCTGTGGCCAAGCAATGAACCTTCGTCCTCTACGTCAGGTCGGTTTGTGCTCACGTTTCACACAGCGGAGCTGGGTCAAGCATGCCACAACTAGGTTGCCCAGTTGGAATTGAAGTTATCAGTGTCTCTTGTAGACACGTTATTGGCTCATTACCCTCACAGGGGGTGAGCCATGCACACTGTATAAAGACACCTTTTGTAACATATTGATGTGCTATCTTACCAGGGTTTCCTAGTGGATGTTGAATGCTATGCCTCGTGTGTGACCCGGAATCAGCTAAGATAGATTATTTCAGTTTCCCAACTTATTTACTTCACTATGTCACTTTGTCCCATTTCCACACTCAATACATTTCGTGGTGTCATTATTTGAAACTGTCTCACTGTGTGTTCGTATTTGATCACCGTAAATAATAACTTTGACACTTTGCGTAAACCTATATGAGAACTGCTATGGACGAGGACATGTCCCTTATGTGTTTAACAAGTTAATCTATAATTAACCTACAGTTATACTCATGATACATGCCACGGGTATTGAACGTGCTAATTTCTTACATTATTCTTACAATACGATAATTTGCTCCTTATTAGCTAAACAATACTACAATGGTACCCATAACTTCCTGTGTAGTCTGTTTTCGTTATCTAGACTTCACTAGAATCATATGTTTTCAATTACTGTGCAACTGTCTGTTGGAGATTATTCTCAGGAAGCTAAAGTTAACATCATATACTTGCCCATGCTGTCAGGGGTAAAGTATTATTCCTTTTGAGTTCCTCCGTATGTCAGAGATTTCCCCTCCCTTCAAAGGCCTTTAGTGAAATAATATCCCGGGAAAATACTCACCACGCACGCTAATGGGCATCCTTCCAGCGAGAGAACGTGAGGTAGGAGACCAACACTCAACACATTCCTCATTAAACGACTTTTACTTCATAAAACTCAATGGGAACTCCCGAGTTCGTGATTTTCCGACGGTTTAGGGAAAAATCTTTTTTGCATTCATAGCTGGAAGTTTTCAATTTTTTTTTCTCTCTCTCTCTCTCATGCTTGTGTTATTTCCATTACTGCGAGCTGTGAATGAAAGGGTGTTGGAGGAGCTCATTTACTCACTCGTCCCTCAACATGGTGACTGTCCTCTACTGCTCTTGGTGCGATGCCTACTGAACTGTTTTAGGGTAAGGGTAGTCAATGGTGAAGAGTTAAATGCTTTTGGTAAAACATCCCTTAGTTCTAAGACAATGATTTGTGTGTTTGTCTTTCCTAACATAAAACCATATGATGGTTTTAAAAGACGTCTAACACATCAGCACTTTCCTAAACCAAATTGGTGTGATTCATATGCCTGTGTACCCACAAATGGTAAACTTTACAGCTATGTATTTGTCGTAACTGTTGTGCCAGTGAGAGTTGGGAGTAATACCTTGCAGGATCTTCCAATTGCAAGTCAAGGGACACTATATTGCACTTTATTGTAGCACAACTTGATTGCTGTAACTAGTTCGATTTGCAAGTAAACGTGATCAGTAAGGTAGGAAGTACGACAAAATGTGATCAGTAAGGTAAGAAGGTACGACAAAATGTCATCAATAAGGTAGGAAGTACGACAAAATGTGATCAATAAGGTAAGAAGGTACGACAAAATGTGATCAATAAGGTAAGAAGGTACGACAAAATATGATCAATAAGGTAAGAAGGTATATATCACATTCGGTAAAGGTTTGTGCAAACTCTCGTCTATCATCGCATTTCTTTTTCATTTCATATCTTCCACTGACACTGTAATTTCATTAGAGTGATCACGCAACACCGAAGAGACATGATCTCCAGATACTAAAAATTAAGCTGTCTGGATTATATACGGTCTTCGATTCTATCAGGGAATCCAACTTAAATCTTAGAAACTCTGGAAAGTTTTAATGGTGTGTGTGATGCCAGTGCTATTGCTCGGTAGTTTCTTGGAACTGCTTTGCTCCCTACTTTATGAGGTGAGTCAACTTTAAACTTCCTCGGAACATGCCAGAAGGCATGTGCAGGGGTAAGTCAGGGGGCTAACGGTATTTTGCATTACTTTAGGACGATAGTTCCATAAGTCTGATCCTCGACCAGAATAGACTGGCATACGGTCATTGGCCATGTCAAGCCTCTGCGGCGTGATGACGTAGTCAGTTACCTCCAGCGTGAGACGTATGAGTGTGAGGAAGGAGGCGTCTGGTGACCTATCCGAAGGAGGATTTAGTCTAGTACGCCAGTGGTCTTTGGGGGGTTCTCGATTTGCATCTTATGAAGAGAAATACTCTGGGTTCTTCTTCTTCTTCTTCTTCTTCTTCTTCTTCTTCTTCTTCTTCTTCTTCTTCTTCTTCTTCTTCTTCTTCTTCTTCTTCTTCTTCTTCTTCTTCCTCATGCGTTCCTAATCTCTCAGTCGCGTATGATTTCCAAATTTCTGGTCAAGATTTTCCAATTCGTTCGATGAGTCTGCTATCCTCCTCTGAGTGAGTTGCTGTGGCTTTTTCAGAATATCTCCAGTTCCTTTCCGCCTCTCATAAAAAGAGCGTATCTTTCGTTCTATCTCGTACCCTTCGCACTTATTTCTCATCAGTATGTATCCAGTGCATGTGAGTCACACCTCAACCATTTTACACATTCCTCTGATGTTTTTCTGCCCAGAAATAATCCGTAATAAACTGTAAAAAAAGGTAAAGAAAAAATCATTCTTTATTTTTCGTCCTCTACAGTCACTGTGTAAACCGGAAATGCAAAGTTTACTTCCATGGCTTATGTGCTGCATACCGTAGTGGACTGGTATCCAACTTTACTTTCATACGACTTTGAACTGAATAAAGTTCGTCTGAGTGGAGATGTCATACCTTGTATAATATTTTCTAGTTGGTTTCGTAAACTGACTAAGAACAAGTTTGTCACACACTCTAAACAGCTCCATTTTTTCCTTTTATGTGTGTGTGTGTGTGTGTGTGTGTGTGTGTGTGTGTGTGTGTGTGTGTGTGTGTGTGTGTGTGTGTGTGTGTGTGTGAGGCTATTCATCTGAGAGGCTTCCAGTGAGTAATCTTTGCTTCTGTTTTCTTTCTTAGTCGGTGCTACATCTCCTCGAAAAGGCTATGGTCTGGACTAGGTTTCAAATTCATTAAGGAATGATAACATATCGTGTTTATTCTATAGTCTGTTGTGCTCTTACATCTGATGGTTTATAGATTTCTAAATCTCGAAGGTCAAGTTATCAGTATAAAAGATAAATATATCTAGACGATCATCTAAGATATATTGTGTATCACATCTTAAGAGTGAATCAGTAACATACACTCCTGTTCCTGTATAAATCCCTTTTAATGTCACGCTTCTATAGGCTATAATTCCAGATCTAATTGTCCATGGAATACTTTATCTGAGCTTCAGTGAAGGCTGCAAAAAAATGGCATATTCATCTGTGGCAATAAACTATTTCTAAAAGGGTTTCTGTAAACTGTATACGATCTAACTCGCTGCACGTTGGCAAACATGAAGGATAATATCCTCTTGTGCTACTAAGCTTGGAGAATTTCTACGAAAGTTTTCGTTCTTCCTCCCTTGGTCGGACTATCGTGGTGGTCGAGGCCCCTCTGCACTTGAAGCAAGTTTTCAGATCTTTCATTTTGTGCAGAGTAGCGAAGATCTTTTCTTCCTCTGGCTGTGCTCTCCTGTCTTCACTTGTTCACGTCTTTTATCTACATTTTCTTTTGTGTGTGTGTGTGTGTGTGTGTGTGTGTGTGTGTGTGTGTGTGTGTGTGTGTGTGTGTGTGCCTGGCCTCCGCTCCGTTGACTACATTGTGTATATTTCTCGGATACGTCGTGCTGTCCCTCCCATGTGGCGAGGTTGAGAGTGTTGGCTGCACTTTCCTGGACTTTGTTGTTCTTAAGGGTATTAAAGTCTACAATGTCCTCCATGCGAACGACCAGACACCCTAAGCCTGCATGATCCCACTGCATTTTGTTGTACACAATCTGGGTTTTGTGTGGTGTCACTCAGTCTGTAATTTGTCTTTTTGTCTACTCTCTCTCATCAGTTGTCTTATCTTATTCCTTTCCATTTTGGGGACTATGCTGGTGGTGTTTTCCTGATCTGTTACTTAAAGTTTGTCTTCTTATTGACATCTTTCATACCTTTTCAGACTCTCGCCAACATTCGGCATCTGTCCACATTATTCTCGTATCATCAACATAACTATGTGTTTTGGAGGCATTGTTTGATGGTGTTACATACTCTATATTTCCACGTTTTGTAGGAAGACGGTAATGTCTATATATAAGATATACTCTGATGGGTGAGGGAGTGTTTCTTATAGTGCTTCTATATCACATTAGGATTAGATTCTAACCTCACGAGAATACCTCAAAAGAGTATAAATTCCAATCCAGTGCAGTCAACAAGGCTTTTACTGTCTTGAACTCTATATATCCACAGCAACTCTGTTAGGTCTTCTGGTTGAGGATGCTTTCACATTATCGAATGGTCACGCCTATTCGTCTCCTTCTATATACGTTTCACCATTCAGTATCAGCGTCTGCTTCCACTTAGAGAGCCAGTCCGCTGCCCACGCGCAGATCGATCAACTATATTGTGAGCTTTAACTCCAGTTAGCGTCTTTTGTGTGGTACTTAATCGAAGGTGGCGGTAAGGAAGGATGTGGTGGGCAGGGAGGCTGGATGTGGTGGTGGCAGATGCGATGGTGAGGGTGGAAGGACGCAGTGGTGGTACTGGAGGAAGTAGTAACCAGGGAGGGATGAACAGGAGGCCGAGAGGAAGGGGTGTGGTCGCCAGCGAGGGAGGGAATGCTGGCAGTGATGAGGAAGGATGTGGTGGCCAGGATGGTAGAGCGTGGTGACAAGTGAGGGAGGATGTGGTTGTCCTCCGCAGGAGCGAACGGGTGAAAGCTCGGAGGGACAGAATCTGCTGGTCACTTTAGATCAAATGAAGACTCAGCCGCTGATTTCGTATCTTCACTTTCATGAAGCGACTGAAAGTTTCAGTTTTCTTACCTCGTCCAGTCTAAGTTGAGTCAGAACTTCATCCATTATTCAAACACCAGGTGCGTCAGCTTTTGGACAGCCACAGCTTTTACATGTTTGAGGTGAATTTAAACAACTTATTCATGAAATGAATAAAAGCTTCGCTGAATGAGCTAAGTTTTATTTATTGCGAACTTAAATGCAAGACATAGAGCTCAAAAGACAAAAGAATTCATCGATACAGAAGCACACGCACACACACACACAAAGTACAGAGAGCAATGCCACGTATTCCTGTCACACGTTGTGTTCTGATGAGTCAGAAACTAGGATAATCTTTTTAATCTTGGTGTCATCATCACAACTTTTCATAGATCCAAAATTCTGTTGTTTTAAGATTTTGGCAATATATATAAACTGACATGATATATTGTTTTACTTTATTGTGTCGAACGCTGGCATGCAACGATATTTCTTTCATTGTAACCAAGTCTTTCATCTCAACACCTATTTCCTTAATGTGTGATTCCTTCGTCCCACAACCTCCTACCGAAATAGTACATCGCTTTAGAAAATACTACACATAAAATCTTTCTGTCCTTCCCTTCCTTCATGCATCTGTCTTCGCGTGTGCATGTGAGTGTGTGTGTGTGTGTGTGTGTGTGTGTGTGTGTGTGTGTGTGTGTGTGTGTGCTCCCCTCATTAGTAACAATCTCATTATGTCAGCATTAACTCGTGCAGACAATTTATTCATTCGAATTTGTTTATTGTGTGTATTTCTGACACGCGCCTAGTTACCGTTTAAGCTCCCACAGCATATAACCTTTAGTTTATAGGAGCAAACACAGCAGGAAGGACTCTGGTGATGGTTTAAGGTTCACTGGATAAAGTTTGACGAACTAATTCCAACCGAATTTCCAAAGGAAGCCATAGTCAGTCAGGCACAAGTTGGCTAGCACTGCCATGAACAGACAGTTAACCGTTTGATCTGGAATTTACATTTCCTGAAACAGACCGGAAGGCAGAGTAGAAGGAAAACAAGATGTTTGCCGTGTTAGCTGCATTAAAGGAAAGCTGGATAAAATAGATATCATCAGTAGGATCTTTAAAGTATATATCTGCCGGATATTGAGTGGATGAGCAGATAATGAGATGGGCTTTCCTCTCGAAAGCATCGGCTCAAACTCGTGTTTCAAGAGGAACTGATACGTACCTGTCCGCCATGATTTGGCTTTGCTTGTCATTCATTTCAAATTTCGTTTGAGTCAACTGATGCCTCATCATGTTATAATGGTGAAGGTGTAGATTTAGGTGCTCAAGTGGGATATACTTTGATTGATATGTTTATGTGTCATTACGAATAGAAGTGGTGAGCTGAGTGTTCTCTTAATTCTAGATCTCCATTCTATTACAGGCGACATATGTATGTTGACGATATATGTTCATTGTTGAAATCATTGTACTAATCTCTATCGTTCTTACAATTGTCTAATGACAGTCACATCGATATCCAGTTAACTTGTGATATTGAAATTTAAGATAAACTCTCCTTCCAAGGTCTTTGTGCTCAAAGAGAACACTAGTTTCTGTACATCACTCGACATGACAGAACATACAGTGATCATATCAGTATGGTTAATTCCTTCTGATAAAAACTGAAAGCTAAATCGATATCACTTTTGGTCCGTAGTCTAAAAACTACCTTATTTTAGCCACAAAATTGGGTTTCCCCGAAAGACATTCATAGGGAAAAATGTAACATCACCTATTCTTTGGATCATATTTTATCAGAAAGGATTCTATATTCATCGTATAGAGATAAACAAGCTATTGAAATCACCAAGTCTAGGATGTGTGAGTAATGTTCTCAAGCGAAGATAATCACAAGGTATTACAGCTAGCCATCATGTGGTTGATCTAAGGTTATGTTTACCTTTACTAAGACTCTAGGGAAGGGTATTGAAATCAATTAGAGATGTAATTCAAGTCACTTTATGTTCATCTATGTTCTATAAATCTTCAAGTTGCACGAGTTACGTTGTCTATATTGGAATGGCTTTTCGGAATATTTCAGTGCCTTTTGATGAACACATATAAGATTTCCAGATAGAATAAGCTGGCAAATAGACATTCCAACAGACATCTCAATCAGGTGCAGTGGAAAACAAAAGCAGAATTATCACACTGTCTAGTCCGGTGGTGTTAGAATACTGAACCCTGAAAGACTTGATCTGAAACCATGCATTCCAAAAATTGCGTAGAGACGGAGGGAGGCCGCAGCGTTACATTAATCATCTTGCCTTCATTGCCAATGACTTGTTACGTTAACGTTTCTGTTCCTCGAGATCATATGTTCACACGTTACCCTTGTCCTTCTTGCATTTATGTCGACTCGTTGCTTGTGTTTGACGACCAACCACTGTTCCTTCGCTGCTTGAGTTCATTATGTTGTAATATAAACTGTTCTTTCTTGGCATTTCATCTTCAGTCAGTTATGTCCTCTTGATATTGAGTGATAAACTTGAATATCCTCAGAAGTACATCTCTCTCTGATGTCCTTTAATTGGACAGATACCTTTTGCTTCACTTCAGATGACCATATCCTAATTGATTTCTCCAAGTGACTTCTATAAAAGAATTGTTAATCATAAATGTGTTTGAAATGATCAATACCTTCCTTCCATTATATACATGGGTCACCAGGAAAGACATTTTCTACCCAGCTACCATTATCTACTTATGATTTTGAATTAATCCGAGATTGTATCATAAATCCGTTATTTCATTTAGACAATATTTCCTCTACAGATACGAACAGATTCGGAAAGCATATTACTATATCAGAATACATAATTCTATTATGAATATATGTTCCACAGCTACAGGTCCAGAGATTATCAGTAATATCATGTCTTGCTGATAATTCATGTAGCTTTGATTATACTGAAAAACAGCCAATTTGATGGAATGAGTAGAAAGAAATAAAAAACCTTTTTTCATGACCAAATAGTTTTACATTTGCTTAATCCCTGCCACATAAACAACAGTACTTCCATACGTGACAAAATTACAGTGAACTTGATATCTACGAACTGTTACAGCAAATTTCCAAAAGCTCGTTCCTTATACACGTAAGAATCTGCTGCTTGACTCAGTCTGGTCATACAGCAGAAGAATAGTCACTGAAGACACTGAAGGAGGAAATAAAGATGTAGTCCAGCTGTAGGTGAGGGCGACACTTCTATACACTGTCCCGCCACATGATCTCTGGCAAATTGAATTATTCCATGAAATTAGAATCGAAACAAAACATGTCACTAATAGAAACTCTAAACAATTATCCACTGATTTGTACCCAAAGTAATATATTATGTTCAGTAACATTTCCCTTAAATAATGTCACATAAATTACCTAAAGTCTAAACGTCATTAAACATTTCTTTTACGCAATTGCGAATCTACATTAACAGATAATGCACTCGACTTCTTAACTAATGTATTCGCACAAACTCATATATATCGCAGCTTGTTTCTTAACTCGTATAGACCAAAGTTTAAAGTCGAGTACAACTTAAATCTAAAGAAATCCTTCAAGACTACCTTAAATCTAAAAATAATCGAGAATATCTTAACTCAAGAGAGACCCTTTTCCATCCAGAGACTTATCCCGAAGGCTGATGTAAATCTTCTCTGTTAATAATCGTGTGAGAACTGGCAAGCTATTGGTCTGGTCCTTCCTGGTCTGGCAACACTTCCCGCCAAGCCGGCCAGTGTTATTGTGGCCTGAGGCTCATATCAGTCTTTTCTCAGGTATTGTCATACGTCAGAGTGGGAGAAAGATGGAGGAAAGTTGAGCAGGGAGGGAGGAGGGCTCTGCCTTCTTGTAACCCGAATATATGAAGAGAAAGACACAGTACATCCAGGTTCATTATCTATCTGAGGATATTGATGAAAAGAAGGTCACAATATCTCTTCCAGGTGTGTAAAGGTATCGTCTGTCAGATTGTTGAATATGAGGATGTGTATAGATAGAGTTGTACGGAGGAGAGTGGATGTATCTGAAATGAGATGTTTGAGAACAATATGTAGTGTGAGGTGGTTTGATCGAGTAAGTAATGAAAGGGTAAGAGGGATGTGTGGTAATGAAAAGAGTGTGGTTGAGAGAGCAGAAGAGGGTGTTTTGAAATGGTTTGGTCACATGGAGAGAATGAGTGAGGAGAGATTGACAAAGAGGATATATGTGTCAGAGGTGGAGGGAACGAGGAGAAGCGGAAGACCAAATTGCAGATGAAAAG